>NC_092279.1:18733928-18738928 GCF_036320965.1 Panulirus ornatus
TTAGATCATTACTGAGTTACACTTGACCTTCGGACCATTTCAAATACTATTCGTACACGAACGTACCTGGGCGAACGATGACGTCACCCCCTCTGGTCTACTAGTCTGTTTGGCGCCGTGGACACTACAAATGTCAACTGTGGAGGTTCGCAAGCGTGGATGCTTTACATCGCTCCCTCCTGAGACACTCACATCACCTCTCGATCTCTCGAGGTCCTTACGCTACCGAGTCTTCGACCTCCGGGTAGTGCGAAGAGGAGGTGCATCATCTTGGGAATTGCAAACGAAGACCCATGCCTTTCTAGACCTTCGGCGTGTGAGTTGGGATCTGTATCTATCTCGTCTGCGCTGCGGCAAACACAGCGTCAAGTCTAAAAATCAACGAGTAACGAGGAATCCACACCGGCAAGTCTGTGGCGCTTAAAAACCCTGTCCGACACAGAGCGTTAAAAGCATGAAAAATCTGGGTGACTAACACATGGGTTTCGGGCCATCCTACCCTAATTCTTAACTACCCTCGTCACAGCGGGAATATATTGTATGGTTCTGGTGCCACTTGCAGCCCGTAAGGGGAGGGAGGATCCCGGCGAAGGGAGAGCAGGCTAGGGAAGGAAATGGGGAGAGGAGGAGAGGAGGAAAGGAGGAACTACAAATAAAGCTCCAGGAGGAGGAAGAAGAGGAAGAGGAGGAAAAGGAGGGGACTGTACATAGTAGATGGGTAAACGGGGATTCGTACACGGAAGGGGAGGGGCTCCGGCTCGTCCTCCCTCTATTGGTAAGACTTTATTCAGGAACACGATCGGCCCTCGAGGGTGCTGGCCTAATGGTGAGCCAAACACTACAAGGCACACTACCAGGCCAGCCGTCCAGGCAGAAGCGGCGCCCCCTCTACCCTTGATAGTAACTGTACTCTGCTCCTGAGGGGACACCCCCACCAACGTCCTACACCTCACTGCGTTGACGATAACGAAAAACCAGATCCTCTTTCGAGGAATTTACCTCCGGAGAACATATTGTGTTCACGTAAAACAGAGGCATCACGACAGACTACAGAAATCTGTCGGCGCTTCAAGACGAAAAGGAAGACGCAAAATTTCTGAGATGTAAGTTTTGAGGACGTGAACGCAAAAAAGAAAGGTAAAATATACGTCCAGATAAACAGAGAGAGAGAGAGAGAGAGAGAGAGAGAGAGAGAGAGAGAGAGAGAGAGAGAGAGAGAGAGAGAGAGAATACCTACCCCCCCCCCACACACATTCAGCAACACCACCTTTTCACACAAGGGCTCGTTTCCCCCTGCGGGAGGTCTTGCGACCCCTGTATTCCTGTGGTTCGAGACACAGGAACGTCTCCCCACGAGGTACTTATACATGAGAGCCATCACAAGCCACGGGATCTAGTCATAAACCTGTTCTCACTTGACCCTACCAGACCAACTGGTGGATGGACATCCCCGGCTGACACTTAGCAACCGAGTCCACATGTTCCGGGGATGGAAAGAGAGGACCACAGCGGTTCCAACCCTCTTCCAGCAAAGAAGTCTCCTCGATACGTGATCGGAGCGGTTCTCCATCTGCTATACTGTCGGAGGACTCTGTTGTGGGCGCTACCGGAGGATAAACACCTTCAGGATTATCATCGCGTCGTAATATACAACGAGGATCGAGGACCAGGTGCCTCTGGCCGAGGCTGTATGGGCACAGAAAAGTTGTAGCGTACACGACGAAGACGACGACGACGATGGTTATAAGACTACGAGGTCCTCACGGAAAAAGGTCCTCCATCGACCAGCACGACATAATCCCCTTCAGTATCAGCGCCACCTCCAGTAACACACTCACTCTTCAGACGACCAATGCCCCCTTTCATGACCACTACCCACGCATTTCTACTTTCTTTCCTTTCCTTCCTCCCTCTTGCCAATCCTCGTTCTTTCCTCTCCAATCTATACTCCTCTTCCCTCTAAGAATCTATCAATCTCCTCACACCGGCTCTCCCTTCCTTCCCTCTTTGCCGCCGTGTTCCACCCCTCACCGCGTCTTCCTCCACTCTACCACATCCCACGTCTCCCTCCCTCTCTCCCCTGCGATGTATGCTCTCCCTCCGAACTTTATTTACTGCCCTGCCATTAGCTTCCCCTCAAAGAAACAACTCAACAACAAGGCCTGTGCGTTTGTCATCGGGGTATGGATACTTATGAGGGTATTAGTCACTTAAGACTTTTTAAGGAGCCACCATAACTTACTTACGAGATATGGCGTACTTTAAAAAGACCCTTCCCTCACTCGAGAGGTATTAGTCCGTGGCCGTACGACATTTACATATCATGAGCAGTGAGTCCAAGGGGCAAAATGGCGAGAACTAGTAAGATGAAGACCTAAGTAGGTTCAGGGAGTGGAAGGGGCCGCCCGCCCACCCCCGCCCAACCGTGATGGGTCAACGCTCTCTGTCCTCCTCCTCCATCATCCTTCTAATTACTCAACTCCATCATCTTCATCAACCACCTCTTTAATCCTCCTCCTCCTCCTCCTCTTACTCGAGCGATCAATTTTAATTTCACCTTAAGCCGGGTGATTATCTGACTCATTTACTCGTCGCATGACCACCCGCTTCGAGCTTCTCCTTGTCTCATGGGGTCCTAGTTCTTCGTTCGGTGTTCCTCGCGGTCTCCGTCCTGCACATTGTGTTCTCACGTCCCATGTTCTTCGCTTTCTCCGTCCAGCAGATCGTGTTCTTAAGTCCCCATGTTCTTTGTTCATTATCCTTTTCGTTCTCCGTCCGTCAGGTTGTGTTCTCAAGTCGCATTTTCTTCCTTCGGAGTTCTTCGCGTTCTCCGTTCAGCAGAGTGGGTCCTCAAGTCCATCCCTGTCCCGGTTAGTCTGCTCAGTCTTTGGCAGCATACAGAACGTGTGTACCGCTGGCTACTTAACGCAATGATGGTGACCAATAACTTATCGACGTTGTTGGATACTTAACCAGTACTATCTACACCAGTGCAGCTCTGGCTACTTACCCAGTGCTGGAAGCTATTTCTACCAGAGCAGAGCTCTGGCTATTTCACCAGTGCTAGAAGCTCTTTATACCAGTGCAGAGCACTGGCTATTCACCCAGTGCTGGAAGCTATTTTTACCAGTGCAGCTCTGGCTATTCACCCAGTGCTGGAAGCTATTTTTACCAGTGCAGCTCTGGCTATTTAACCAGTGCTAGAAGCTATTTATACCAGTGCAGAGCACTGGCTATTCAACCAGGGCTGGAAGCTATTTTTACCAGTGCAGCTCTGGCTATTCAACCAGGGCTGGAAGCTATTTTTACCAGTGCAGCTAAGGCTACTCACCCAGAGCTAGAAGCTATTTTGTTTCTACCTGTGATGCTGGCTATTTAACCAGAGCTGGAAGCTATTTTTCTACCAGTGTTGCTGGCTATTCAACCAGTGATGTCGACTATTTTACCAGTGTCGTTGGTTATTTCATCAGTGCTGGAAGCTATTTTACCAGTGCTACTGGCTATTTAACTAGTGATGTTGACTTTTGTCACTGCTGCTGGATATTTAACCAGTGCTGCAAGCTATTTTACCAGTGTTACTGACTCTTTAACCAGTCATGCTAACTATTTAACCAGTGGGGTTCTATATCACACCAAAGTTGAAAGCCATTTTTAGCAATGTTTCTGGCGACTCTAAACGTGTGTTATGCTGTTAGTGTTGTCGATTGTTTTGCCAGATGTGCTATTTATAGCGAGCCTTGCTGACCATCGTGTTTTTGCTCTCTCTCTCTCTCTCTCTCTCTCTCTCTCTCTCTCTCTCTCTCTCTCTCTCTCTCTCTCTCTCTGAAGTAATGACCTCTGACAACCCTGCAAAGAGGAGCTCGACCTGCGGATGACCTCTAAAAACCCATTCCCGTCTTTTACCCACCGAAGCACCTGAGGTGTTCCTACCACGGCGACATTTCACAGACGCAGTGCAGGTACAGACTCAGGGTGGCATTCTCACGCGCCTTCCCGTACACCTTTCATCCCCTGGCATTTCGGGGGAACTTTGCGGGGGCTACAACGGTTTCACTCTCTCTCTCTCTCTCTCTCTCTCTCTCTCTCTCTCTCTCTCTCTCTCTATATATATATATATATATATATATATATATATATATATATATATATACATGCAGTGTTACCGGACTCCGCCTGCTCGAGCTTAAACCGCGACAAGAGTCGCCTTTGGTGAGGGGTGTATCGTCAAGGAACTACTCACTGTATAATTAAAACCTAAGCTACCCGTCTTCCTTGGGTATATATATATATATACATATATATATATATATATATATATACCTTCCTCCTTAAGGAAAGCCTCATGCAAAGGGGAGAGGAGGGGGGAAAGAAGAAGGAAATATATTCAGTGTAAATAATAACAAGGAGGGGGGAAGACGGGGGGGGGGGGGGAAGAGGGTCCTCCAGTACACAAAGCCCCCCCCCCCCCCCCCCCCCCCCGAGCCAAGCAGCGTCCGTCCATGAAACGTTTTATCATTTTTCGGAGTTTGTTCACAGGAGACTAACTGTCGGGCGACGAGTCCTCGACTTGCGATGATTGCCTCAATTTGTCCACGATTCCCGCCTCCTCCTCCTCCTCGTCCTCCTCTTTCCCTTCCCTCCCCGCTAGACGCAGTGCCTCCCACCCTCCCTTCCTCCTTCACCCCAGAGGGCCTCCCCCTTACCTTGATGGGGATTCAGTCAACCACCCCCTTTTCCAAGACTTATAGATCACGTAATATATTTGTCCTCCCCCTGTTCGAGACAGGTCTTCCTCGTCCCACTCTCTCATACATAGGGTCTGTCTGAACTTCGTCTTACACTCACCTACCCGAAACGAAGTCCATCGGCCTCACGAAGACCACACCACCACCACCACCATCACATCACCACCACCGCCAGCATCACCCAGATCTCCACCACCGCCAGCATCACCCAGATCTCCACCACCCACCAACTCACAGCCGAGGTTTCCTCTCTCC
>NC_092279.1:18741428-18791428 GCF_036320965.1 Panulirus ornatus
ATTATTATTATTATTATTATTATTATTATCATTATTATCATTATAACTATCATTATCGTTATCATTATAATCATTATTATCATTATCAATATTCACATAACAAAATAGAATGTCAACAACCCATGGCACGTTTTTTATGCCTAACATCCGAAATATGACATCACGGCTGTGACGTCACCAGAGAAAATGGCGGTGGTCGTGAATCATATACGAACTTTTAACGAATTTTCTTCTTTTCTCATCTGCATGACGAAGATTAAAAGAATCAAGCGTTGACGTAACGTACAGAGCCATAAAAGACGATCTCAATTCTGAAAATTCCACCGGCTTACTTTCGGAAATAACTGGAAATTGAGGGCGAATGACATCGCCTACAAACAACAAAATTCAGTTGAGTTCTCTGAAAACGAAAGAGTTCACAAAGGTGACGCGGGAAATGAAACCGGAGGGAAAGGGAAAAAAAAATGGCCAGAGAGATGACGGTTAAAAAAAAGAAAGAATGAAAAAATAGTAGCGACATGAAGGAAACTCATATGGCCAGAGGTGACGTGAAAATTAAAAGCGAGTCGAGAACCAGCCAACAAGTACGAATGGAAATACTTGGCAGGGGAGGGAGGAGGAGGTGGTGGTGGTGGAGACGCAGGTGGTACGAAGCTAGAGTTAAGAAGGGTAAGAGAGAAAGAAGAAAGAGAGACAGACCGATGCAGTTGAGGTGAACAGCCCCGAGGACACAAGGTGCTGAGGCAGACACAAGAGGATTTAGTTCATTGTATACGTTCACAGTTTGACGTTCTTATATAATGTTCTTCATGATGCCTTCGAATACTAATGAGTCCTGTGAACGGATGTTCCAATGCCATCTTCTGTCTGCGGGGAAGGCTGGACTGGTATTGTATGCTGATGATTCATTTACCATCCCCCACACCCGCGCTGCCTATGGGAAGGTGAAACAATCAATTGTTTCCTTAGATCTGTTATGTTCTGACTCCCCTGCCAATGGGAAGGGTCGACTGTTACTAAAGAAAACTGAATGCTGTGATCACATTTACGCTGTCTATATACCCCAGCCTAAGCCAGGTATCCACTTTACAATCACCCCAAAGAGAAGGAAGAACAGCTGGGTTAGCTTAAGGGCACACTGCCACACCTAGGGTTCGAACCCGGGCGGGCCCTTGCGTGAAACAAGGTCAGCAACGCTCACCATTGAATACACGATTTGAAGAAGAAACTGGACCTTAGATACTTAGAATTACTACATATGTATATAACTGCTGACCCAGTATTAACCGGGACGAATAGTTAAGGTCTCGTTAAATGATGCTAACGAAGACACAGGAAATAAAACCATTCGCCCTACAGATGGGAGGGAAACGCCTTACGTAATCTGGCGAGGCAGCGGAGCGCAGCGTGTGTCACGTGCCTCTCCTCTGGGTCCACGCTCCCCTTCACCACCAACTCCTCCCTCCCCTGTAGGCTCCACGCTTCACCCCCCGCTCCCACCACCCATCAACCCCTCCCACCACTCTTGTCTCTCACCCTAGTTTGGAAAAAAAAAAGGGGGTGGGAGGGGAGGGATGTTCTGCATAACACCTTCTCACAACCCCTTCCCTATCGAACCATCTTTATTATAACGTTTTCATATTTTTTCCCACCTCCAGAAGCGAGATCCTCAACTCGCCGTTTTCTTCACTTCCATCCGTGTCAAAGTTGTGGACCTGGGTGTTCCTCCCCTTTCCCCCCACTGACTCCAACCCTAGCAAAGGGCAGGAGCTCCCCACCTCCCTGGCAGTAAACTTGCTACCCCTCTCACCCCATTCGTTCCATATATGTCATCTACCTGCTTTATCATCATCTCCTCCTCCTCCTCCTCGACCTTCTTCCTTTCTCCTTACACCCTAAAACCCTTTGCCTTTACTATCCTCCCCCCCCCCACCATCATCCTCCTACCACCCTCCCCTTTCAACCTACACCCCCCCCCTCCCCTAGACCTCCTAGTGAGTCCATAAAGGGCGGTTCTGCCGGCAACATTTCCAGCAGTTACTGTGTCATTAGTGTGGAGCCCCCTAGTAGGTGCCCCTTCCTTCCCTTCCCTTCCTTTTCGCTGCCATACGCTCTCCCATCTCTCTAACCTTCCCACCTTCCTTGATCCCAGAGATCCGTCTACACCATCTCCTCCTCCTCCTATATCATTCTCCTGAAAGGTCCTACCCAGTCTTCTTCTCCTACTCCTCCTCCTCTTCCACCTGCCACTGCTTCCCTACAACACCCCCTCTCCCCCACACACACAACCTTTCCTATTAACTCCCTTACCCCTCTTCTTCCACACCCACCCCCCTCCCGTCTTTCTCTCGACGACCTTACTCTTCCTTCTCTTCCTACAGGACCGTCTTCCAAGAACACTCCTCCTCCTCCTCCTCCTCTAAGACCCTCTTTTTTCCCTTTCCATCTACATCTTTACGATGCTTCCAGGGAGAAAGAAGAAAAACTTGGACATTAGCAGCACTCCAGATAATATCAAAGCCAACCACACTGTGTCCCTTCCTTCCACCTCCCTCTCCAACAAAAGAAAAGAAACAAAAGGAAAATAAAGCCAGCACTTACATAACGCATCGAGAAAAAAAAAAAAGTACCAAAATCGACGACTGCTCGGAAATCGAATTCCGGGAACGTTCGCAAGAGACGATTCCAAAATAACCCAGGACAAACCTGGCGTCAGGTCGAGACGACCCTTCCCTCTCACAAGTGCTTGGTCGCTATATCAGGTTCACGGAAGCACTTCGAGAGGGACTTTAAATGTAATCCGTTCTCAATCCAGGAAAATGCTTTCGCCGTAGGTTCACCGCACGTGAACACGCCTCGCATAATGTCGTAGATGGTATAATCTGTAAATATCACATATGGGTAACTTCAATGAACGGACGAAGATAATTTTGTGATCAATTAACTATCAAAGATAATTTTGTAATCTTAATAATTAAGTAACAAAGATAATTTTGTGATCATTTAACTAACAAAGATAATTTTGTAATCAATTTACTAACAAAGATAATTTTGTGATCAATTAACTAACAAAGATGACTTTGTGATCAATTAACTAACAAAGATGACTTTGTGATCAATTAACTAACAAAGATAATTTTGTGATCAATTAACTAACAAAGATAATTTTGTGATCAATTAACTAACAAAGATAATTCAACGAGTCACCACTTCAAAGCCCAAGTCCACACAGCAAACAGTAGTGAAGACCAGGTCTCCCCAAGGAGCAGTGTTTGGTCCCCTGGAGTTCTTCGTACGTGCATAACGGCGATACATAAAAAGAAGCCGTAATAACACAAGCGTAAAGCTCATCTTCACCCTCGGGTGATGAAAGAGTCACACACACACATACACACACACACACACACACACACACACACACAGACCCAGTGCTCAAATTGAGGCAATGAGAACAATGTGACGACGCAAGGCTGGCAAAATACCCTATGGTCAAGTTATGGTTAGACTAAAGAATCTCTCTCTCTCTCTCTCTCTCTCTCTCTCTCTCTCTCTCTCTCTCTCTCTCTCTCTCTCTCTCTCTCTCTCTCCATCCATCCACACACACACACACGCCTGGGACAGGTACCCATTTCATCCACCAGCTCCGAGTGGAGGATGAACACCCAGGCTGGGCGTGTGTGTGTGTGCGCGCGTCTCACGTGCAAGGCAAGCTGTGCAAAACGACCCATAAACACAAATAAAACCTCCGTGACATCCAACAGGAGCAAGACACACTCGAATTCGACGTAAGGCCCCCGAGGAATTTTCAGGTCCTCCCCCAACCCCCTACAACAGGCTTTGGAGGCGGGGGCGTATACAATCCACACGCCAAACCCTCCGAACATCCTCCAATGAGCCAGGCCCGCCAGACGGAGGCAAAGGGTTGGAGAAGAAAGAAAACAGGAAGGCAAGCTTGAGGGGTGGAAGGAGCGCGCGTGTGGTGCTTGCAGCCTCCAACAGTCCGATCGGTCACGGACCCACATGAACATCAAACTTGGAGAGAGAGAGAGAGAGAGAGAGAGAGAGAGAGAGAGAGAGAGAGAGAGAGAGAGAGAGAGAGAGAGAGAGAGAGAGAGCCCGGCACGGCTGACGGAGGGAGGCGGCCATAATTGTACAAGACGCATTGAGACGCCCGTAAGCGGCTTTGCTGTGCCTGGAACAGTGGGTGAGGAGGGAGGTGCCTGGCTGGCGGGTAATAAGATGGCTCTCCTTCCAAAGTGATTCACCAAGACGAGCAAACGGCGATTAGGCGGAGGGAGCTGAGGACGAGGGAGGGGGATCGTCCTTGGTCATCATCGTAGTAATGTCTAATTACGCCTATATGGGTGTGTGTGCGTGTGTGTGTGTGTGTGTGTGTGTGTGTGTGTGTGTGTGTGTGTGTGTGTGAGTGATTATATTCAGTATGTGTATGAGACTTCATCATATGTGGGTTGTAATGTGACACACACACACACACACACACACACACACACACACACACACACACGCCAATAACACTCTTCTTTGGTTTATGCGAATGACTTGGCAGAGGGTGTTATATAGACTCCTACATGAATACGTCTCCCGGATGGTTGCAAAAGAAGGTCACACGGAAATTGAAAGGCGCGGAGGATTGCATCAAGTTACAAGGGGACCTTGGCGGAGTTCAAAGCCGCTCTGATGCTCGGCTAATGATGTACAACCCGAGTGAACGTGATGAGTATGGGACACAGGGAAGGAGGATGGGACATAGTGAAATAAGGAGTGGAAACATGAGTGTATGATGTACGGCCTTAAATTCTGAGAGTCAAGTGTTTTAGCGTAGAGGACCCTGGACGCTGGGCTGTAATCTCCGCGTGTAAATAACTAAATAAATGAATAAATAAATGAGAATTGGTAACTGAATTTAGACAGCCGTTCGTCCGAAAGGAGGGAGAGAGATAGAGAGAAAACGCGCGCGCGCGCGCCTGTGTGTGTGTGTGTGTGTGTGTGTGTGTGTGTGTGTGTGTGTGTGTGTGTGTGTGTCACGGTGGGGGTGGAGGTGCCGGGGAGGAGGGACATTAAGGCACTGCGGGAGGCAGTGCCATTGTTTCTCGCTCACTGGAGGAGCCCCCCCCCCCCCTACGCGCCAGGGGAGGGGGGGAAGAGAGAGAGAGAGGGAGAGGCAGAGAAGGGAGAGTGCCAGGCACTAACCCCTGGGTTTTCATGGCCTTCATCCACTCATTCATTTTTTTCCCCACCCGAAGGAAGGATTTTCCCCCCCTTGCTCACAAGTGGGTCTCAGACGAGACGTCTCCTTCGACTAACCCTTCCATCTCCCTTTGGTACACTTACTAATCTCCCTTCGGTCGACCCATAGCCTCCCTTTGGTTTATTCGGTCTCTCTCCCTCTGTCTGGTTTACCTACTACCTCCCCTTGGTTTACTGACTGTCCCCCTAATTCAATCAACTGTTACCTCTTTGTCTCTCTCTTAGTCACCCATCTTGCTCTACTGGTTCCCCTGTGGTCTACTTACGACTGTCCTCCTCTGATCACACAATCGTCCCCCCATAGTCTACTTACCGTCCCGCCTTGGTCTACTTTTTCTGACTCCTTCTGTCATCCTCCACCCAATCCAAGACCCATCCCTCTCCTCTCCTCCTCCATTGTTCTTTAACCTACTTCATCCTCCCCAGCTTAAACTCCCTCCCTACCTCTTTCCCCCATCCCTTAATCCCATCCTCCTGCACTCTTCCCCTTTCCTACTGCCTCTCCTCCCATTCACACTGCTGCCCTCTCTTCTCTCTCTCCCCTTACCTCACTCTTACTCTTCCGCATTATCCCTATCACTGTATTCCCATCATTTCTTCCGCACAGACTCTCTCTCTCTCTCTCTCTCTCTCTCTCTCTCTCTCTCTCTCTCTCTCAAGTTCTGTCTAAGGTTCCCATGTAATTACCTCTAACCTCGCTCATGACCCTCCCCCCCCCGGCATCATCCATTCACCAATGACCTCTTAACTGTTGTTGACCTCATGCCTACACTTCGAGAAAACGGCACTCCTCAGACCTACGTCCATTGGTCGCTCATGATCTTAACTACCCTGTTCTCTCTCACCCCTTCCATGCGCTGGCTGACTACACTGTTCTCTCTCACACCTTCCATGCGTTGGCTGGCTGTGGCGCTGCTTGTATCTTCATCCACGGCACATCCATACTCCCTCAAGCTTCATGTGCCATCTTTTACCAACCCACATCTCTCTCTCTCTCTCTCTCTCTCTCTCTCTCTCTCTCTCTCTCTCTCTCTCTTCTAACCCACTCACTGTAAAGGGTAGCTATCACGTTCCCGTTCCTTTACTGAAAATCTAAAAGACTCTTTCCCATCAGACTTTACACCATCATTATGGATAGAGAACGCTATTACCTATTTCACGTTGACAGAGAAATCCTTCACGCTCCGTGTAGTTTCCAAGATCACATCTTTCGAGTCTGGACTTCCCTTCCAAACATGCCTTAATTCACCACATAATCAGACTCGAGCATTATATAACCACTTATTAGCTTCGCTACTGGATTATATATGATATTCCAGCGTGTGTGTGTGTGTGTGTGTGTGTGTGTGTGTGTGTGTGTGTGTGTGTGTGTGTGTGCACCAAGCACGAGCGTGCAAGCACGCACGCGCACTGGGTTCGCAATAAAGAGTACGATGTACTTGGTTATTCCCAGGACGATCCATGTCACATCATCATCCTCAACATGAGCCTGGCAGCTATCGGGGGGGCGGGCAATGGACGCCGGGGTTCTCTGCAACTGGGGAAAAAAATCCTATCCTAATATGAACGTTTGAAGATGATTCTACTTCAGCAAATCACTCGGTCCTTTGGGGCGAAAATCATATTAAAAAGAGGGTAAGAAAATTGTCTATAAGCGTATGATAACGCGGAGGGGCAACATGAAGATACAACACTACTACTCTCTACTAGAACAAAAGCTGCAGAAACAGTAGCAGAAGAGCTTCCTCGGGAACAGATGCAGAAACAGTAGGCAACATCAGGAGGCTTTGGGCTCTCGAGTGCCGACAGTAGCAGCATCAGCAACAGTAGCAGTAGCAGGAGCAACAGTAGCAGTAGCAGGAGCAGGAACAACAGTAGCAGTAGCAGGAGCAACAGTAGCAGTAGCAGAACTAAGAGCAACAGTAGCAGTAGCACAAGTAGGAGCAACAGTAGCAGAAGCAGCAGTAGTAGTAGCAACAGTAGCAGTAGCAGCAGTAGCAGTAGCAGGAGTAGGAGCAACAGTAGCAGTAGCAGGAGTAGGAGCAACAGTAGCAGTAGCAGGAGTAGGAGCAACAGTAGCAGTAGCAGGAGTAGGAGCAACAGTAGCAGTAGCAGGAGTAGGAGCAACAGTAGCAGTAGCAGCGGTGGTCAGCCTCGGGGTTGGTCACAAAACATGGCAGTGTTACTTTCTTCTCCATCACAGCTCAAGACGCGGGTGTTCTAACTCCCACTGGCCGCCCACATTAAGGTTGGGTCTGCTGCTGCTGCTGCTGGTGCCAGCTGTGTTGGTGGTGGT
The DNA here is from genome assembly GCF_036320965.1 of Panulirus ornatus. Lineage (NCBI taxonomy): Eukaryota > Metazoa > Arthropoda > Malacostraca > Decapoda > Palinuridae > Panulirus > Panulirus ornatus. Next base: position 18,748,993 of record NC_092279.1, read on the forward strand.
GGGGGATAGAAGTAGTGGTGGCGCTGGCTGTGTTGGTGGTGGGGAAGGGGATTGAAGTAGTGGTGGCGCTGGCTGTGTTGGTGGTGGATGGGGAGGATAGTGGTGGTGGCGCTGACTGTGGTGGTGGTGGGGGGATAGAAGTGGGGGCGATGGCTGTGTTGGTGGTGGGGGGATAGAAGTGGGGGCGATGGCTGTGTTGGTGGTGGTGGGGGATAGTGGTGGTGGCGATGGCTGTGTTGGTGGTGGGGGGATAGAAGTGGGGGCGATGGCTGTGTTGGTGGTGGGTGGGGAGATAGAAGTGGGGGCGATGGCTGTGTTGGTGGTGATGGGGGGATAGAAGTAGTGGTGGCGCTGGCTGTGTTGGTGGTGGGTGGGGAGGATAGTGGTGGTGGCGATGGCTGTGTTGGTGGTGGGGGGATAGAAGTGGGGGCGATGGCTGTGTTGGTGGTGGGTGGGGGAGGATAGTGGTGGTGGCGCTGACTGTGTTGGTGGTTGGGGATATTTGTGGTGGCGCCGACTGTCTCCAGCAACCACACCATCTCCACCACCACACTACCACAACCCCCCAACACACACACACACAATCACCGCATCCCCTCCTCCACCACCACACACCAACCACATCATCGCGGACCAGATACATCACCACCTCTACCACACCACCATACGTCAACCACAAACTACCACACCAACCACAACCACAAACTACCACACCAACCACCACTACCACACAGCAGTGCACCCGGACAATTTACTACCACAATCGCCCTTCGGCCAGCGGGGTCATAATGAACAAGATAAAAGTGCGAATTAGTTTTGCCCGGGCAGTATATAAATGTGGTGACGGGCGGTTATCTGCCGGGCTAACTGCCCGCTGTTTATATCCGCCACTCCCACCCCTCTCCAACACCGGCAACACAAGCTCGTTTTTGCGTCCCGCCTCCGGGAAGGTGGGGGGGGGGTGTTGCGTAACCGGCAGTGTGTTGCGTCGCCGACCGGTAGTTGCAGTGTTGTACGTGATGATGCAACACCTCCCGGTGTGTACGCTTTCCCGCCGTACCCAGGGAGTCGTTCAGGGGGTCGTCGTGCCGCCGCCCTCAAGGGTGGTCGTGCTCTTGGGTCGTACCTCCGTGCCACTGGTCGTACTAGTGGTCTCTCGGCTCGTAATGGCATATATATATATATATATATATATATATATATATATATATATATATATATATATATATATATATATATATATATATATTCCTATGAGTCCACGGGGAAAATGAAACACGAAAAGTTCCCAAGTGCACTTTCGTGTAATAATCACATCATCAGGGGATTATTACACGAAAGTGCACTTGGGAACTTTTCGTGTTTCATTTTCCCCGTGGACTCATAGGAATATCTTGATCAAGCGCAAAATTGTGATCCTTTCCAAAATATATATATATATATATATATATATATATATATATATATATATATATATATATATATATATACATTATATATTTCTAGCTCAAGAATGTGAAGGGTATGGCAGCCTGGGGACCCTAACGTCGATATCCATCTCAAAAATCCGGGGTCACATACCTTTCCACTCGGGAAAGCCAAAACCAGACATTTCCAAGAAATACCCGCGCCGTTCCTCTCGTAATTCATACATCCGCAAAGATTTGAATATCCACCCCCCCCCCCCCAAAAAAAAAAAGAATATTCTCACTCTCTATCTCTCTTCTGTCGCCTCTCAAATATTCAACCTGCCAGAGTACTATTACCCGAATATTCTCTCTCTCTCTCTCTCTCTCTCTCTCTCTCTCTCTCTCTCTCTCTCTCTCTCTCTCTCTCTCTCTCTCTCCTCCCTCCCTTAATGAATGATAGCGGGATACATTCATCACCGCCTGCATCTCATTATACACGGAAATCATGCAGTGTATAAAGTGTGTGTGCATGTGTGTGCGTGTGTGTGTGTGTCTATTCGCTACGCATGGACCCAATATTTGGGCGGTGGTAAACAAAGCGACGAAGACACAGTCAACAAATGCCCAATGTGTGTAAATAGTTTCGAAAGTGTGATAAACAGTTCATGACACTGTGCCCTGTGTACGATAACTGTGCCGGGAGGATCCGACAGCGAAGGGGACGGTCGACTGGACGATCGCCACCACCACGGACGGAGGAGTGACTTGATCAATACTGCCACGGACGGAGGAGTGTCACGGCCACCTCTGCCACGGACGGAGGAGTGTCACGGCCACTTCTGCCACGGACGGAGGAGTGACACGGCCACCTCTGCCAATGACGGAGGAATGTCACGGCCACCTCTGCCACGGACGGAGGAGTGCCACGGCCACTTCTGCCACGGACGGAGGAGTGACACGGCCACCTCTGCCAATGACGGAGGAGTGTCACGGCCACCTGTGCCACGGACGGAGGAGTGACACGGCCACCTCTGCCACGGACGGAGGAGTGACACGGCCACCTCTGCCAATGACGGAGGAGTGTCACGGCCACTTCTGCCACGGACGGAGAAGTGACACGGCCGCCTCTGCCACGGACGGAGGAGTGACACGGCCACCTCTGCCACGGACGGAGGAGTGCCACGGCCACTTCTGCCACGGACGGAGGAGTGACACGGCCACCTCTGCCACGGACGGAGGAGTGTCACGGCCACCTCTGCCACGGACGGAGGAGTGACATGATCAATACTGCCACGGACGGAGGAGTGACACGGCCACCTCTGCCACGGACGGAGGAGTGTCACGGCCACCTCTGCCTCGGACGGAGGAGTGACACGGCCATCTCTGCCACGGACGGAGGAGTCACACGGCCACCTCTGCCAAGGACGGAGGAGTTACACGGCCACCTCTGCCACGGACGGAGGAGTGACATGATCAATACTGCCACGGACGGAGGAGTTACACGGCCACCTCTGCCACGGACGGAGGAGTGACATGATCAATACTGCCACGGACGGAGGAGTGACACGGCCACCTCTGCCAAGGACGGAGGAGTGACACGGCCGCCTCTGCCAGGGACGGAGGAGTGTCACGGCCACCTCTGCCACGGACGGAGGAGTGACACGGCCACCTCTGCCACGGACGGAGGAGTGTCACGGCCACCTCTGCCAATGACGGAGGAGTGACACGGCCACCTCTGCCACGGACGGAGGAGTGTCACGGCCACCTCTGCCACGGACGGAGGAGTGACACGGCCACTTCTGCCTCGGATGTAGTGTCACTGTTGTAACCGCAACGGACAGAGAAGTGACACGGTCACCATCGCCACGGACGGAGTAACGACACGGTCAACCACGGACCGACACGGACGAGCAAGGACACGGTCAACCAGCAATATCCTCCATGATGGGACCAAACTTTGTCAACACTTCCGCTACATTGGCTCCCCGTTATGTCCAGCCTCCCCAGACCTCACCACCCCACCCACCAGCCCCGGCCCCATTAACCCCCCCCCTTCCTCCTGCATCCTTACCCCCAACTCATTACTTCTTTCCACCTTCCACCCATCCTCGTCCTATTACCCACCCCACCCCCATTAACTCCATCTCTTCCCCTATCCGCACCCTCAACACCCCCTCCATTCACCAACCCCTTACTCCCATTACCTCCATCCCTCCTTCAACATCCCATCCCATTTCTCCCTCCTCTCTGCATCCCCAACCAATTAACCCCTTCCTCCCTTGACCCCCGCCCTCTCAACCCCCACCTCTCCCTCTTCGCCACCACCACCTCATCTTCCTCCTCCTCCTCCTCCTCCCCTTCCCTCCTTCCCCTCCCCTCACGATCATACACTGAGCCTTTAAACCAATACAACATCTTGTGATATTCGGTCCACTGCCTCGATGCATCTCCACCGACGCATTTCTTCCTTCCAGCTATGATGTGCGCGGGCGAGGCAGAATATGCAATGCACGTCTTCGGGAACCTATATATGTATAATTCAAAGGCACAATAAGGTATCCTATCAATGCTTAATGAGAGAGAGAGAGAGAGAGAGAGAGAGAGAGAGAGAGAGAGAGAGAGAGAGAGAGAGAGAGAGAGAGAGAGAGAGAGAGAGAGTATATGAGAAAATCTTGATCCGAAAAAAGGTCATCGGATGTATCATGCCTTGCAAAACGATATGTGTCATATATATTCATAAGCTATAATATATATATATATATATATATATATATATATATATATATATATATATATATATATATATATATATATATTTTTTTTTTTTTTTTTCATACTATTTGCCATTTCCCGCGTTAGCGAGGTAGCGTTAAGAACAGAGAACTGAACCTTTGAGGGAATATCCTCACCTGGCCCCCTTCTCTGTTCCTTCTTTTGGAAAATTAAAAAAAAACGAGAGGGGAGGATTTCCAGCCCCCCGCTCCCTCCCCTTTTAGTCGCCTTCTACGACACGCAGGGAATACGTGGGAAGTATTCTTAATCCCCTATCCCCAGGGATATATATATATATATATATATATATATATATATATATATATATATATATATATATATATATATATATATATACACAAAGTTTATTTCCTCGTGGAAATGTTCTAGACTGGAGTCAACCTAGTGGAACAAACTGGAGCATTTCACGTAGCAGCAAGACCAGCAATTGTACCCAAATTGTTGTAGATGGGACAGAAAAAGAAAGGGGCACAGAGGACGTGGTGAACAAGGAGGAAGAGGAGGGATGTGGGGAGGAAGGAGGTGTAGGAAGGGCATGGCGGTGAACATGAGGAGGAAGAGGAGGAGGAGGAGAAGCAGGAGGAGGATGAGGAGGAGGAAGTGGAGAGGAAGGGCAGGCATGCTACAAGACGAGAGAGGAAAAGAATTGGGGGATTACAAAGGCGGGGAGGATGGGTGAGGAGGAGGAGGAGGAGGAGGAGGGGGTTGAGGGAAGGAGGAAGGGGATGGCGGAGGAGGAGCTAGGGTGAGGAAGCCTGAAGAGGAGGAGGAGGAGGAGGAGGAGGAGGAACACCACAGGAACAGGAGGGAGGCGGAGAGGGGCTGCGGCTGGTGACGCGCTCCGTCTGGCTAGTTTTCTCCCAATCAGTAATCTCTTCCGGGTCATTACGCCCCTAACTCCTGTCTCCCCCGACCCCCATCACCCGTCCGTCCGTGTGTGTGAGTGTGTGTGCGCGCGTGCGTGCGCGCTACTTTATGGGAAAGGTTTCAGTCGCGGACGAAAGTTTTCAGCGAGGCCAGGGGCTTAAATGAGGCGACAAACAAACAAAAAACAAAACAAAAGAAAGTAATTTGTGTGAGGGAGAGAATAAAATATGTGAACGTTGGTGAAAAGTGGATGTAGGTGTATGGCGCGTGTGGGTACGGTACGGAGGGCGAGGTTAAACGTGGGAGAAGGCAAGACGAGCGATGCTGACACGGAGGGTTTAAGATGGTTCCGGCCATCACTCCAACACCTGTAAATCAGGAGGGTAGCACTTCCCTGGGCGGCTGCTGTCTTACAACCTACTGACACGGAGGGTGGTGTAAGACCCATGAGTATGAAGGCGAGTTCCCTTGAGCACGACGGTACGCAGCCTTGAACACGACGGTACGTATCCTTGAACACGACGGTACGTATCCTTGAGGACGACGGTACGCATAGCCTTGAGCACGACGGTACGTATCCTTGAGCACTACATTACGCATCCTTGAACACGACGGTACGCAGCCTTGAACACAATGGGGCGATACACGAGCACGACGGGTCTGGTCGAGGACCCGGCCGTCGTGGCCAAATGTCGTACAGTCGTGCAATGTGGTCGTGCCACTGTTCTCAAAAGACCGTACCGCTCTGCAGAAAGGGCCGTGCTACCGTCACGTTCACGGGAGAACGATCATAACATCTCATAACTTCCTTGCCTTTGGCTCAAAGTCGAGTGTGTGGTTCTGCGCCAACGCTGACCCTCTCTCTCCCCACCTACAGTTTCTCTACAAGAGACGGTCAGACGTGGGACTCCCTCCTTGTACGACACCAGCAAGAACTGTTGGGCATTTAGCCCGTTTTCTAAATGGGTTGAAATTACATGGATATCAATTATATATGTACATTAACTTTCTTTTCCCTTTGCCTGAGGATAAGAAGGACTTTCAAATATTTCCACACTTGGACTGTAAATATTCTTTAAAATATTTCCTCCTTGACATTAATTAAAAGTTTTTTTTTCACTTTTTAATTTCTGACACACAAAAAATGAAAATCTTTTCTATATTCGTATAATTAATCACTCGGACACTTCTGGATAACATATGTTTTATTTTTTTTTCTACACTTCCTTTCCACTAATTAGTTCCTCTTCCGACTGGCCCAAATGACATTACCCACAAATTTGCATTTCACATTTTTTTTTCCCTTCTTTTTTTTTCGTCCACACAGCCACTTCGTGCGGACGTAAAAAGTTCCACCAGTGACTCGAACAGCCTGGGGGATTAAGGTGGATTTTTAGCCACGGCTGCGAGGGCTAATGTGGGCGACTGAACCAACTATGTGACATCTGACGAGGATATTTTTCTTTCTAGTCTAGTTTTTAGAAGCCTTTTTTTTTCTTCTTTTTGGTATTCACCTCTCCCCCCCCAAAATATAGGAGGATTTGATAAACATACATTACCCTTCTCTCTCTCTCTCTCTCTCTCTCTCTCTCTCTCTCTCTCTCTCTCTCTCTCTCTCTCTCTCTCTCTCTCAGACTGATTCTCACAGGTATCATATCAGACAACTGTGTGGAAGTGAATGTGGAGGATTTATATACCATCATCTGAAATCTGGTGTGCATATATATATATATATATATATATATATATATATATATATATATATATATATATATATATATATATATATATATATTGGAAAGGATCACAATTTTGCGCGTGATCAAGTATATTCTTAAGAGTCCACAGGGAAAATGAAACACGATAAGTTCCCAAGTGCACTTTCGTGTAATAATCACATCATCAGGGGAGACACAAGAGAGAAATATAACAATCAGTTGATATACAACGAAGAGACGTAGCTAAGACGCCATTTGGTAAACATGCGATCGTCCAATTGGACAATCGCACACACACACACACACACACACACACACACACACACACACAATCAAATGTTAACCAAATGGCGTCCTAGCTACGTTTCTTCGTTGTATATCAACTGACTGTTATACTTCTCTCTTGTGTCTCCTCTGATGATGTGATTATTACACGAAAGTGCACTTGGGAACTTATCGTGTTCCATTTTCCCTGTGGACTCACAGGAAAATATATATATTCTCTTTTTTTTTTTTCTTTTGCAATGTTACCTTAACAACTCTCTCTGTCCTCCACCCTTGGTCGACATCTACCCACGGGTGACCATGGGCGTTCCCGCCGTGACTGGTCCGTCTGTATCTACCATCGCCCAACAATTTCGTGTCCCGCGCGATTTACATTATTCTATTCCGCTGTACTGTCCCTCTGGTGTGTATATGTCACTCTGTTGGCAACGGTGACCTCGTTTTCTCACACGCCAGGCAGGATACATGCGTTGCCAGGCTTATGACTTCGTTTGTCATGGCATTATATGACACGTTTTGATACGCGATATGACAAGGCCCTGGCATGATATATACATACGCTAACCCCCTCGTTATTTTGTGACAGTTCTGCTCAGTACAAAAGACGATATAGGAATCCAAACCTTCACATATATTGGTAATATATGAGAAACCAAACCTTCACATGTATAGGCTCAAAATATACTTACCCACATTAGTACGAAATATACTTACCGACATTAGTACATAGGCAATACATAGGTTCAAAATATACATACCAACATAAGTACATAGGCAATCCACAGGCTCACGATATACATCCCAACAATAAGGATATAGGCAATACATAGACTCACAATATACATATCAACATAAGTATTGACCTCACACGTACACACCAACATACCCATGACCTCCTAGCGCTCGCGCGCGCGCGCGCGCACACGCACACACACAGACACACACACACACACACACATCGGTCATGAATGATGCTGAAGTCGAGCGTCAATCAGGGAGATGGGGTCGCGAATGAAACCTTGCCAATGCCACCCTCCCTCGGCCCGCCGGTGGTCCCTAGCAGTGAAGTGGGAGGAGGAGGCGGAGGAGGAGGAGGAGGAGGGTGAGGGAGAGGTGAGGTGAGGTCCAGGGCGGCCCCATCGACCATCACAAGACCCAAGAGTTGGCTCAACCTTGAGGGATACACGACCGGAACCCACTTGGTCCCTCAGGTTCAACATGGCATGGAACATTCGGATAATAAAGATACGTCATCCTCTACTAATCCATATATTTCTTATCTGTGGCTTTACTGATCCTTTATTTCTCATTTGTATCTTGGCTCGTCCTTTATTTCTCATCTATAGTGTCACACTATCAGAAAAGTTATACCCTCCCCTGCTGTAGTCATATCTTCCCTTTATATATATATATTATATATATATATATATATATATATATATATATATATATATATATATATATATATATATATATATATATACCCCATCTCACTGACTGACACTAGTCTTAAGCATCATCCATGACCGGTGTGTGTGTGTGTGTGTGTGTGTGTGTGTGTGTGTGTGTACGCAACATCACAACACTTTCATGACCTATGGTCCTGACCGGTGGACGTGGCCATCTTCCCGAGCGCTGCAGGAGCCTCATGAGGTAAAGAAAGGGGGACTCCTGGGGCAGGACGGGGTAAGGCACGGTACATATAGCTCAACGTGAGTATCGACTGATATATTTCCCCTCTCGACCTGGACTCACGAGAGAGAGGGAGGGGGGTCGGGCGATCAATGAAATGAGACCTTCTTGGCGCCATCAGACACACACACACACACACACACACACACACACACACACCACATACACGTACTGACGAACACATTCGTCCGTAATTACTTTTGCTGCGTTTGTGTTCATCGTGTTAAACCTCAGTGTTATACACACACTGACATACAAGTCTATGGCTGTTCTGTAATTTTGGTGAGGATACGATTTACGACCATATCTGCACATCTCGCGCGATTCTATGTCTCGTTCTTTTAGCATTACGTTACCGCGAGAGCTCGCTGCCCACGGGAGGCAGGCACAACACGTCTCATAACCCAATGGCAATTAGGGTGAAATTATCTTCAGAAGAGACCTAACTATCAGTCTAATGATCAATGATATTCATCACCTCACCTTGTCTACCTACCTAAAGGTGACTCAATGCCTGACCTTCTAACCCCACACTCCACGCTCAGCCGTATGCCTGGCAATACGTTCCCTGGCATCACCCTTCGTAACATGGGGGGTTCACAAGACACGCGGTACATAATCGGGTTCAAGAGCAATACAATGGATACAGAGGTTCAGAGAGCTGTGAAATTACGCACGGAGGTTCAAAGAGCCATACCATACATACAGAGTTTCAAAGAGCCATGCAATACATACAGAGGTTCAAAGAGCCATACCATACATACAGAGGTTCAAAGAGCCATGCAATACATTCAGGGTTCCAAAGAGCCATGCAGTGTATCATGAGTGATACAATAAATACAGAGGTTCAAGAGCCACACAACACACACAAGGGTTCAAAGAGCCATATACTGAACCTCCTTGATCATATGCCAATCAGTATGAACCTAAGTTCGAAAACCACACGAGGAAGATGGGGATTCAAGGACCTCAGTGAATACGATGGTTCAATATCTAGACATGTATACACACGAGCTAGAGAGATACGCAGAGTATAAAGGTGACTCTCGCTTGCCTTCCGCAATGGCATTCATTCCATCATCCTGTTCGTCATACACCATTCTTCCCTTCTCATTCTCATCTCGAGTAGAACATCTCATGTTTATACCATGGCAAAAGCCAAACCCAGCTTGAAGGAATTCAGTCAGACGTAGGGAAGTACTGATGTTCAGTCAGTCCCCAGAACGCACGAAGTGCTTGTGAGTTGGTTCGCAGCCGAAATATCAGCGGATGTACTCAAGCGATGTGTTGTCTGACCAGCTAAGCTGTGTTGCATGCGGACGGCGTCCTGGAACAGCCTGACGGACCGCTAGAACAACAGTGCACCTTTGCCCCAGACCAAACGGGGGGGGGGCCTCTGGGAGGGGAGTTGTACCCTTATATAAAACTAAGCCTTACAAATGAAATGAAAATGTCAAATCTAACCAAAGGCTATTCATAACAATTTAACTCCACACACACACACACACACACAGTGTTACATTTTCATACTTCAATTTCAACTTGTTATCACCACTAGAGAGAGAGGTGGCGTTTCATCCCACTAGCGTCGTTCACACAGACCAATACATGACCTCCCAAACACCCACCTATGCCTCCCTCCCTCCCTCCACAGCTACGGTAGAGAGGCTACACAGACACGCCTCCTTCTCCTCCTCCACCATCACCACATCCTCAAATGCGATCCTACGTTTGTGGCCAGTTCCCCCTCCTCCCAGGTACATCAACTCCCACTGATCATAACTCCTTCTCATCCCCTAGCCTATCCTCGAACATCATACCGCTGGCTAACACACCCGTCCGGCCACCATACCCGTCCTACTATCCTCTTCTATCCATGCAACACATTACACCACGTTAGTGCTTTAAGGGGAGGCCATCCTACCCATCCTACATTACCCAGTAAAAGAAAATAAAAAAAAAAAAAAGCTTAATCAACTCGACGAAGGCAATAAAAAAGCCAAACAAGTATTAATAAAACCCATCTTCAGCTCGGCCCTCCGCAGAATGGGAATTAACTCTACAGGCAGAACGCGGCAATATAACGGGTTCAACCAGCCCGTTGCACCCCAGGATGAAGAGCAGCAATATGGGGAGGAGGGGACGGTGTACTCGCTGCATTTCTTTGCTCTCCGCCACAATAACTCAATATGGCGGCCTTTCGCCAGGCACATACCTCTCTCTCTCTCTCTCTCTCTCTCTCTCTCTCTCTCTCTCTCTCTCTCTCTCTCTCTCTCTCTCTCTCTAATAAGAGCGGAGCAATATGGCGGAGTTGAGACAGGCCGTTCTCTGAGGGCGGCGATATGGTGGACTTTGCCGAGCCATGCCACCCCTCCTCCCTCAACCAGCTCCCTCCCCCCAAGGAGTAATTAATTGTCCATATCAAGAGTGGTTCCACACTTGTGACTATTACGACCATCATCAGCGCATGGGGGGAGGCGGCTCCTCCTCACCTCCTCTTCCCATCACGCCCCAACCACCCCAGGGGCATACTGCGCCCTGTCCCGTCTCCCAAGTCCCCATTAATTTACTCGGTCCTGACGACGGAGTCCCCCATTTGTTAAGTCTCCCTCCAAATCAAGCTTTCCCACAGTCCCCGACACAGCTTCCGAGCATCACCGTCCCATTCCTTCGTAATCGCACGACCTTATGACTGCATCATCTGTACCGGTCCCCACGCCACGATTTCCTCTCTTGTACTGACCCCTTAACCGCACCAGTACACAAGGTCTCTCCATTGACAGTGGCCACCACCTCAGTCGCTTCAGTGCCCACTCCTGCATTACTTCCGTCCCGTCAAACCCACTTCCATGCACCTCGCCGTTGCCCTTTTTCCTTGACATCAGCGCCAGTCTTCACTCGCGGCAAGAAGTCCCCACAGCAGATGTCACCCCAGACCCCAGGGCCAATCCCTCCTCCGTCCCGTGGACTGCCACAGGGTGGGTGGGGTTTGGGCGAGGTGAGGAGGTGAGGATCTGACGTAAGATTTGATTTGCGACGAAGTCAACCAGGACTTTACGTCGTGAGTCCGACAGAAGGGAAGTCGTCGTCTACTCACTCGAAACCCGCGACTCGAGCAGAGTTGAACCAATCCGAGTGCGAAGCAAGTCCATGTGTGTGGTGTGTGTGTGGAGGTGATCCAAGTTAAATCGAGACGCTTTCCTGGTGATTCCGCCCAATTTGAGGGTCAGGTCAACGCAGACACACCCCCCTCCTCCCCCCCAAACAAAGAGAGAGTCGCCTTCCTGTTGATGAGCGCTTCAATATCCCCTGGACTTCCAGGAGAGAGGGGTAGGGAAGGTGGAAGGGGAAGAACGGCGGGGGGGTTGTGAGAGGCGACGGGTTACCTAACTGCCGAAAGTAAATTGCTTCATCTGTGGCGGCCCGCGGACTGACACCCTCATCGACCAAGTTGGTAATATACAACAGTAAGTTTGGTGGCAGCTAGGGTGATAGATCTGCCCAGTGGGGGGAGGTGTGTGTGTGTGGAAATTATCATCCAGGGATGGGCACCCGAGAGAGAGAGAGAGAGAGAGAGAGAGAGAGAGAGACAGAGAGAGAGAGAGAGAGAGAGAGAGAGAGAGAGAGAGAGAGACAGGGGCGAAACGAAGTTTATGGAGGAAGGAATGGGTCAACATGGATACGTTGGATGGAAAGGGACTTGAAGGGAGAAGGGGCGTCCATGGGAGATGGAGAAGGCAGAAAGAGGGATATGAGGGGAGGGGGGGGAGGACATTAAAGAGAACAGCGGGGAGATACGAGATGGAAGGGGAGGATGAAGAGACATGATGAAGAGAGAAACATAAGGAGAAGTAAATACAAGAAGATAGAGAGATGGCGAAGAACAAGAGGCCGATGAAAATAAACAGAAGAATGGCCAACACTTCCGTGGTCCTTACACACGTGAACCGATAGACATCTAACCACCCACCACCCCATCCCACCAAGAAATAGATATTAACCCCTCCCCCTCCGTCTAAAACCCCCTAAACCCCCTACCTCAGGAAACAGGGACAGGCACATGAAGTGTACCACGTGTTTCGACCAATCCCTCCCCACCCCAAGTGATGGGTAATGCATCATCGCCTCGGGTCGATATGCCCGTCTGTGTACAGGGTCTTACACGCCAGTTCCCAATCACAAACAGTTCATATTTTTCTTCTACCATTGACTCGGGCAGACGTGTCGACAAACACTCCCACAACTCCGGGAGCCTCCCGCTGGCATGAGAGAGTCTTGAGTAACTGTGGGAGGGAGGTAATTCCTCCGCCAACCCGGAAAGCAAGTTATGCTCCCCTCACTGGCGATGTGGATGCTCTTTTACCACAGAGTCTGCGATCGAGCCTCCCACACTTGCCTGTCACTCCTACACACACACACACACACGCTCCTTAACCAAGCCAACCTTCCCTCCTCTTCCAACCTCCCCTAGCCTTCTCCTCCTCCCATGACTCTCTCTCTCTCTCTCTCTCTCTCTCTCTCTCTCTCTCTCTCTCTCTCTCTCTCTCTCTCTCTCCCATACCTTCCGATTTCACCCCCCTCCCTCTTCTTCTCCCTCCCATCCCCCTCTCTTAATTCATTTGTTCACTGTTTCACCACAAACTTTGCTCGCACGTCTCCCAGTCACCATCCCTCCCTCTCTGGCTGAGCTACTGCGGTGGGGTCTGATTACCCCCTCCCCCTCCATTTCCCCATACTCTTCCCCTCTACCCTCCCCCTTTCTCCCCCTCTACCAGACTCAGCAGGGGCGGAGGGGTGTCCAACAACCCCTCGGTCTCGTCACTGCTCGCAGCACAGCTTACGAACACACAACACCAGCTGATTACTACAGGAGTCTGCCAGATAACGACATACCGCCAGTGCTCCTATGGCTACTGGTACTGGGTGCAGTGAGGCCTGGCTACTGCCTGGTACTGGGTTTAGTGAGGCCTGGCTACTGGCTGGTACTGGGTGTACTGGGGCCTGCCATCTAAGATCCCAACCAGCCAGTAACACAGGCAAAGTCCCGCTACTGGTACTGGGTGCAGTGAGGCCTGGCTACTGCCTGGTACTGGGTTTAGTGAGGCCTGGCTACTGGTTGGTACTGGGTGTACTGGGGCCTGCCATCTACGACCCTAACCAGCCAGTAAAACAGGCAAAGTCCCATCACATGTTCCACACCTTTCCACATCATCACCTTTCCCATCTTTCGTCCCACTCCTTTACCCATCCTCTGCCCCCATCTGTCAACTATGCCCCATCACCATAGCCCATTCCAAAGATCACGATTCCTACATGACAGTGGGAATCACGTTGCCAACAGCTCGGTTCGCCCACGCCCACGCCCACGCCCATCCTACTTACCAATGGTCCTCCTCGTCGCCCACACGTTCAAGGCTGTATGCCCACACTCACCTGAAGAAGAGGAAAAAAAATGGAACCCATTAGATCAACTACATAATCACTGTGGCATAATACACGTCGTGTATGATAGAATAATGGGTCAACAGCGAGTAATGTGAATGGTAAGGCTTGCCGCACAAAGTAAAGTAATGGGTAATGAAAGGGAAGGGACATATAATGGATCGTGTAATGGGCTGAACATACATAGCAGGCAACTGAAGAAGAGCAGGTAACTGAGATAATACTACTAAAAAGATGATAATGGACATATAATGATAAAGTACCTGGTATGGAGGAGTAGATATTACCTACAAGATATTAAACACACGCGGTAGATCACAGGTAGGGAGCGGTAGACGATGGGTTATGCAGTACACACACACACACACACACACACACACACACACACACACAGACACACACACATACACACACACACACACATACACACACACACACACTAACACACACACACACACACACAAGCACAGACACACACAGACACACACACACACAAAAAAAAAAAAAGTCCATAGGAGTGCTTAGAAGATGGCATCTGGATAAAGAAAGAAGAATAAGGGGTGACCTGATCACAACCCTCAAATTTCTACACCATCTAGCCATCTACTTCTTCAATGTCGTCAGGGTAAGTCATTCTCAAGATCTCAGCTACTGAACAAATACAGGCTGTTCTTTCAACCCGCCCACTTCCACCACCCTTGACATTAGGGGGAGAGCCATGCCCCCGTGGCCTGGGGGACGTCCAAACCAGGAACCAATTCTTACAAGTTAGAGATCAAATTTCGCAACGAACCTTTTTCAGGGGGGTCGGCTGTTGTATTGTCGGATACTGTATCTGCGCCGACATTTTTGCCCTAGTTTCTCCCAGTCCTATCACCGTGACACAGGGCATCGTTCTTGCCAATAAACTGTGCGACACACAACACACTCACACACACACACACACACAATACTGCTTGCCGACTGCTGCTGCTGCCAGCCCGCCTGCCCGCCCGCCCGAGCGGCTGGGCTGGGCTGGGCTGGGATGGACCGAGGTGAGGCGTGGGGTTCACCAAGACGAGCGTGACCCTGAACTGAACTTTCCCGTCCGAGTCAACCCCCCGAGCTGCACCGAACACAGCGAAACATATGATATGGAAAAAAGAAAACCAAGCTTCGTTATCGAACACAGTGAAGCATCTGATATGGAGAAAAAACGAAGCTCGTTACCGAACACAGTGAGGCATCTGATATGGGGAAAAAACGAAGATTCGTTATCGAACACAGTGAAGCATCTGATATGGGGAAAAAACGAAGCTTCGTTACCGAACACAGTGAGGCATCTGATATGGAGAAAAAACGAAGCTTCGTTATCGAACACAGTGAAGCATCTGATATGGGGAAAAAACGAAGCTTCGTTACCGAACACAGTGAAGAATCTGATATGGGGAAAAAACGAAGCTTCGTTACCGAACACAGTGAAGCATCTGATATGGGGAAAAAACGAAGCTTCGTTACCGAACACAGTGAAGCATCTAATAGTGAAAAATGAAGCATCGTCCGATGCCTCAAAACACCAAAACTGATCCTCCTTACCCTCTATGGAGAAACTAACTTTCAAGACTGTTATTCCAAAAGGTATATTCACACCATTCTCAAGGCCACACTGAAGGGGAGAGAGAGAGAGAGAGAGAGAGAGAGAGAGAGAGAGAGAGAGAGAGAGAGAGAGAGAGAGAGAGAGAGAGAGAGAGAAAACGGAGGATCAGTTTTGCTGTTCGAAGCAGCGTCCCGCAAGGTGAAGACTTCAACAGTCACAAGGCCCCGGACTTTTATACTGCAACATATTGCTATATTTTCAGCACCTCAATATTTCGCTGGTGTAACGGCACAATGTTTCTTCTTTTTTTTTTTTCTTCCTATGTCGACGCAATGCCATTTTCCGTCCTCTGAAATATATCTCTTCTTTTTTCTTTGTTTTCCGACGTCTAACCCATTCTCGTTCTCTTCATCACTTCCTTTCTTTGTCATGATGACATCCCCGTCCCTTCCCCCCCTCCCTCCCCCTGTCTTCCTATCAGATATTGTTTCCCTCTCTTTTTTTTTTCTACATTTATAACCCTTTCTCTACATCTATAACCTTTCTCTACATTTATAACCCTTTCTCTACATTTATAACCTTTCTCTACATTTATAACCCTTTCTCTACATTTATAACCCTTTCTCTACATTTATAACCCTTTCTCTACATTTATAACACTTTCTCTACATTTATAACCCTTTCTCTACATTTATAACCCTTTCTCTACATTTATAACCCTTTCTCTACATCTATAACCCTTTCTCTACATTTATAACCACCACGTGTTCAGTTTACATGTGATATTCTTCCGACACAATGTTATCAATTTTTTCCCTTTGCATCTACCTACTTCTTTCTATATCATCGTTTCCTTATCATCCCCTGTCTTATATATCGTCGCCTTCCTATCCCCTATCTTCAATATTGTCACCTTCCTATCCTTTATCCTTAATATCGTCACCTTCACATCTTCTATGCTCAACATCCTTACCCTCTTATCCTCTATCCTCATATCCTCACCTTTCTATCCTCTATCCTCAATATCCTCGCCTTTCTATCCTCTACTCTCAATATCCTCACCTTCCTATCCTCTATCCTCACCTTCCTATCCCTCTCCTTCACACAATGAGCATAACCATCATATTTCCATGGAAATATGATGGTTACCTTCACTTTACATCATACCTTACCCCTTACGTGAGGCACAATGGTTAGTTCCTAGAATTTCTGTGTCGTCTTTCTCCGCCTCCCTTCATCGAATCCCCCGCGCCAGGGTCGTCATCCCCGTCCTCCTCCTCCTCCTCTTCGTCAGTTCTTTTTGGCCCTCCCGGCGCCGTGCAGGTAACTGCAGTCTCTGTATTGGTAGCACCGTCAGCTGGACCGGCGCTGCTCCCTCCTGTACTGACACCCTGTCATAGATTCTCCGTTATTGCTGTCTGGATGTCCAGGGCAGCAGCGGGCCGGGTCCCGCCGCCGGATGAGGAGGGGGCAAGAGGAGGGTCGGGAAGCGAGGAGGAGGAGGAGGAGGAGGAGGAGGAGGAGGAGGAGGAGGAGGCAAGAGGAGGGTCGGAAGCGACGAGGAGGAGGAGGAGGAGGAGGAGGAGAAAAGGAAGAAGAAGAAGAAGAAGAAGAAGAAGAAGAAGAAGAAGAAGAAGAAGAAGGTTTGGATTAGGATGCATTTCAAGGACAGGAAATGTGTGTGTGTGTGTGTGTGTGTGTGTGTGTGTGTGTGTGTGTGTGTGTGTGTGTGTGTGTGTGTGTGTGAGGGATGAAGGAGATACCGGAGGACGACGCGTTAACAATCCTACCTCCGACAACGACGCCAAGTGCGACAGTTGAAGGGACAAGAAAGGAATGAACGAGAGAGAGAGAGAGAGAGAGAGAGAGAGAGAGAGAGAGAGAGAGAGAGAGAGAGAGAGAGAGAGAGAGAGAGAGAGAGAGAGAGGTCGCGAGGAGGGGAACGGTTGGTCGTGAGGTGGAGAGGAGCGAAGCAAACGTGACACAGGGATAAACAAGGACGCTCAGTGAGGAGGAGGAGGAGGGGAAGGATCCATCATATATACAGATGCAAGAGGAAGACAACAGGTGAAGCGCCACACACACACACACACACACACACACACACACACACACACACACACACACACACACACACACACATAAATACACATACACACACAGACACAGACACAGACACGCACACACACGCGCGCGCGAGCTGAACGGGGGCGCTCGATCTTCGTCCGCGCCACCGGACCTGATGAGATGCTAGGGTTGGTGAGGGGGGGACGGCAACGGCGGCGACGGTAAGTAGGTAGGGAGGCGGAGAGTGAGGTGGTAGGACGAGGGACGCAAGGCGCCCGTTGTCACGTGCCTACACACACACACACACACACACACACACACACACACACACATATAAAGACCCATTCCGTAACGGAGACAAATGAGGCTTAGGGGGTGCGGTGCCCCCCCCCCCCCCCCCTAGCGGCGTCGGTGGATGGTCGATACTCCGGGAACCTGGAGTCATCACGGCGGATCCATCGGAGACTACGGCTGGCGTACGGGGGACGAGACGACGATCCACCGCCAGGCCCTCCGATGACTCCTCCTCGAGATTTTGCTCCTCCTACGGTAAGGAAGGAGAGAGAGAGAGAGAGAGAGAGAGAGAGAGAGAGAGAGAGAGAGAGAGAGAGAGAGAGAGAGAGAGCTGCCTTACGACGAGGTTTTGACGTGACGCGACGTGACGCGACGGGTAGCCTGGGGGTAGGTTGCATGTTGTGGGAGATCGAGGTTATCTAATAAGGTGGACGTGTCCCCGTCTGGCGCCCAGTGTGACGGCGGGCGGCCCGTGCAGAACAGTTGGTGTTCTCTCTCTCTCTCTCTCTCTCTCTCTCTCTCTCTCTCTCTCTCTCTCTCTATATATATATATATATATATATATATATATATATATATATATATATATATATATATATATATATATATATATATATACACACAACCAGTGCCCGGTAACAGAAGACGAGGCGCAGGGGAGGAGGGCGGGGAGGATAAGTAGTTAAAGAGGGTGAGGGGAGACAGCTTGGGAGACTCAGGCCCCGAGGCAAGAAGTTAAAGAGGGGAGGGTTGGGGGTGGGGGAAAGAAACAGCTTGAGGAGGGGAGTGGAGGGAACGAGTGAAGAGGGGGAGTGAGGGAGGAGCACACAGTGGTGTCTGGCTCGCGTGTCATACATATGAATGAGTCAAGCTCCCTCACTGTACCATGACAGGTGGCGGGCGGGCGTGGTGATGGCTCTACAGAAGGGGGGGGGGGGTGCAAGGCAGAAGAGGAATGGAGGGAGGGTGGGAGGGAGGAATGGAGGGAGGGTGGGAGGGAGGAATGGAGGGAGGGAGGAATGGAGGGAGGGTGGGAGGGAGGAATGGAGGTAGGGAGGGAGGGTGGAGGACAATGAAGACGAGAATGAGAATTATGTTAGGGGGAAACTGAAGAGGATGATAAAAAGACAAGAAGAAGTAAAAAAAAAAAGAAACAGTTCAAGCAGATGACAAAAGATGATGTTTGGAATCAGTTAAGGAGGAGTAACTGAAAAGGAAGTTGAGAGAATAGAAGAAATCAGATAAAAGATGGAAGTGAACAGAGGGCTAGTAGGAGAGGAGGAGGAGGAGGAGGCTTGGAAGAACACACCAAGACAGTGAATATGTCACAATATGAAGGAACGAAAATTATGAGCCACATAAATTGTACGAGTCACCACCACCTTCCTGGAGCGGAACAGATATACTCACACTTGTGTAGCGCCAGTTAGTCAGCCAGCCACCAGGGGGGAAGGCCACCACTGGCAACTATCCAGCACCACCACAGTGCCACACGAATACAGGGCCACTTGTGAATCACCCACCACAAAAATAAAATAATATCCCAGCGAACACCCACTACACACACACACACACACACACACACACACACTCCCCCTCACCCAAAACCCGAGCCACACATATAACACAGCGTTCATGGGGTACATTTTCCAAAATGACTTGAACCTTACCTTTCACTCACCGCCTACGAGGAGTACAATAATCATAGCCGAGTTGCGCCTGCATGTCTACGTCTAACAGGACGACACGGCGACGAACTGCACAGGCGAGAGAGGAAAGGAACACATTTCCTTCTGCTGTCGTTTGGGGGGGCGAGAAACTACATACACGACCGGGGCAACAAGGCTTTTAGCAACGGCCTTCCGCCGACCTAAGGGAGAACAGAGTATCCACGGCAACGACGAAGAGCGATAGGATCCACCGCTGAGAGAGGGAGGCGGGCTTGGGACTGCGTGGAACCCTAAGTCAACACAACAACAATAGCGAGAGTAAGACTCGAGTGAGTGACTCAGGGATCACAATGACCTGGTGAAGACACTACCAGGAAATCAAGAACAATGAACTCTGTCAACCATTCCCACTGGAGACTGGGGCCGTTCCCACTGGAGGAGATCCAGGGGGGACTTTTGGACGTAACTGGAAGCAACTACAAGACATCTTGTCACGGACCGTCATCCACCAGGACTACTCTCGACATGCGCAAGTAAACCCAGAAACGAGTTTATGCAAGTTTACATAATTCAGGAGGGATGTAACGAGTAAAAATGAGTCTACATGACGGGTGAGTTTACGAAAGACTGATGAGTCTACATGACGGGTGAGTTTACAAAAGACTGATGAGTCTACATGACGGGTGAGTTTACAGAAGACTGATGAGTCTACACATCGCTTCTGCCATACGACGGTACTACGACGACCCTTGAGCACGACAGGTCAGACGCTCCTTCTTCAACGAGGGTACCACCCTGATGCTGGTGGCTGTACCTGGCCTCTGACCTGACCCCCAAGATCGGGGAGGGAAGACGGCCACGCCAGGTCACCACCATGCACCCTAGGTAGGGTCGTAGCGTCGTCCTCCAGGGTCGCACCGGTCGTGCTCACGGGTCGTTCACGACACGGCAGACGACCCGATGGTACCCGGTGCTTGGAGACTTCAGCTCCACAGGGACGACCCCATCACGAAACCTAAGGAGTGGGTCGTGCCTACACGAGAGAGAGAGAGAGAGAGAGAGAGAGAGAGAGAGAGAGAGAGAGAGAGAGAGAGAGAGAGAGAGAGAGAGAGAGAAACCGAAAAAATTCAGTCGATTGAGAAATTAACTAAAGACCAAGACCAAACTGAAGAACATGGGTAGAGAACCCTTCCACAGAAAACGAGATCCAAGACAGCCAAAAAAAAAAAAAAGATAAATAAATAAAAATAAAAACTACGGCCTCCTCAAACCAACCAACCCCCCCTTCCTTCGCAACTATCACCCACCCCTTCCCCCAAAACACACCACCCATACCTCACCCATTTCCCTCCCCACCTCCCTCCCACCTCCTCTTTCCACTGCTTCTCCCCCTTTCCCCTTTCACCAACACCACCACTACGACTACTACTCCTTCTCCGACACCCGGGCGATTACGACGTGCGACGCAAGGACCACAGCAGTGAGGACTTCCCAAGACCGGGTACGATTGGCCAAAATGCGGGAGCCGCAATGAAGAGGGTGGGAGAGGGTGTCGTCTCCTCCCAATGGCCGGGCCCTAAGAAAAACAAGGAACCACGCAGAACAAACAAAATTAGAGGGGGGGAGGGCGTGAAGAGGGCGTGGGGAGGCGCGCGGCCGGACACGAGGGATTACTTCGCTCGTGAAATCCGAGGGGATTTCACCTTCCTGGTGAAATCCGCAAGGATTACTTTCCTGGTGAAATCCACTGGGATTACTTTCCTTGTGAAAATCCACAAGGATTACTGTCCTGTTGAGATCCACACGAGACAGTTTCCTAAGATCCCATCACATCCTCGTGTGTGTGTGTGTGTGTGTGTGTGTGTGTGTGTGTGTGTGTGTGTGTGTCACTACGAAGACTCTCAAGTACACTACACCCACGCGGAGGCACTTCACTGGATCCTTAACACGATGAGATCAGGGGAAGCTGTCAGAGCATATCATTAAATGGGGTCCGACTCCCTTAAGCTTTAAGCCCAGGTACGAAGCATACCATCCCATGGGGTTCGATTCCCTTCTTAAGGCTCATGTACGAAGATGCTAATGGAGTACAATTCTTGTCGCTGGGTCTCTTTCTTTTTTTCTTTTATTTCCTCTATTAAATATCTGCTGGAGCATTTACGAGTCGTCATTGAGACGTAGCTATAATAATCAAACGTCTCAGTATCTTATAGATTCTAATCTCGGTATTTTTTTAGTTGCTAAATACCTTGCCACTGCTTCAATAAACTACCATTTTCTTTACCAGTTAATTAATAATTTTTCTTTACTGAGGAGACTTTACATCGCCATACGCTAAAATGACGTATTATATGAATTCCGTTTTCATCACTTCCGCTTGTCTCATGCTCCTTGATGGTGTGAACCGCAAGAGAACGAACCCCATCTCTGGTTCTGATCACAGGCCAAATCCTCCGATCTCGAAGCCAAGGGGAGCACGAGGTTCGAAATTCACCTCCCCTCAACTGTGTCGAAGTGAAAAGGTTCGAATCCTTCCATTCCGGAGGAAAGGCTAGGAGGAGAGGGAGGAAGAGGGAGGAGGGAGAGGAGGAAAGGGGGTAGAGGAGGAGGAGTGATTCCAGCATGTTGGAAGTGACTCAACTCTCATTCCAGTAGAGGGAGGGCAGGTGTGTGTGATTCCCATTCCCTCGAGGGCGAGGGGAGAGAACGAGCTGGAGGAGGAGGAGGAGGAGGAGGAGGAGGGAAAACGAAGATTGGGGAAAGAGGACGGGGAGGGACCGAGAGGGAAACGTGCGTAAGAGATGAGGGCCAGCCTCCCGAGTTCACTTATTAAAAGGAGCTCGAGAGAGAGAGAGAGAGAGAGAGAGAGAGAGAGAGAGAGAGAGAGAGAGAGAGAGAGAGAGAGAGAGAGAGAGAGAGAGAGAGAGAGAGTATATCACTGAAGTGTGCTACAATCTAGCTGTGCGAGGGGTAGTGTGGGGTGGTAGGGGGTGAGAGAGGTGAATGTGTGTGCTTGGGTGTGCGAGAGGTAAGGTGTGTGGGAGGGCGTGCGAGAGGTAGGTGTGTGAAAGGTAGATCCCGCACTGTGTGTGAGATGTGTGTGTGTGTGTGTGTGTGTGTGTGTGTGTGTGTGTGGTATTGCTATGTATGCCTAAGGATGAACGTGACAGAGCGTATGGAAGACACGTGTACAAGTACATAACCCGAGATTATGGGCCACAATATGGAGTAATTACCTGACTTTACGATGGCGTCGGAGGTCTGCTACCCCCACAGGTGGGTCTGGAACCTTACCTTACCTTACGTATACCTTACGATGGTTTCGGGGGTCTTCTACCCCCACACAGCTGGGTTTGGGACCTTACCTTACCTTACGTATACCTTACGATGGTTTCAGAGGTCTGCTACCCCCACAGCTGGGTCTGGGACCTTACCTTACCTTACGCATACCTTACGATGGTTACGGAGGTCTTCTACATCCACAGCTTGGAGCCGCAGACACTATGTTACAACAGAGTGGACGCAACAAACTAGCTACACCCTGGGTAGGGCCAAAGTACTGCAGAAGCAAGGTGTACTACCATGAAAAGGAGGTCGGAGGATTGGGGGTGTGTATGTCTGAGGAGGGGAAGTGTCGAAAAAGGGGGGAGGGGGTTTCCAATGGTCAAGTGGCTACTTCTGCGTTCTTCAATAATGAAAACGAGGTCCAAGTGGTGCGCTGGGTAGGACGGGGAGTGGATAAGTGAGAGGGGAGATGGTGGTGGACAGGTGGGTGGGGAGAGGAGGAAGGGTAGGAGAGTGAGAGGGGTGTGTGTCACATTTCTGTGTGCTACGGTGGTATATATCATTTCATCCTTATGCTTTCGCGACCATATGCAGACCCCCCCAACCTACACCAGGAACTCATTCAACGTTAAAGACCCCAAAAGAGGAGGATGAACAGCTGGGTCGCCTATGAGCAAGCTCCTGCTGCCCTGTCTGGGGTTCGAACCAAGTAACGCTGCCGTGGTGGGTCGCAATACTCACCACTGCACTACCGAGACTCTGCGCACGCGCGCGCGCGCGCGTGTGTGTGTGTGTGTGTGTGTGTGTGTGTGTGTGTATGTGTGTAATGACTGAGGAAGGGGTAAGGGGAGAGAGACGAAGGAGAGAGGTCTGGAGGGCTAGTGAGAGCGGGGGAGAGGCAGAGATGCGGGGAGCGGGGAGAGAAGAGTATTTGACATAAGGGGAGGTAAGTGGGGGAGGGGAGATGATAGGAGTGACCTGAGGCTGACACAGAGAGAGAGAGAGAGAGAGAGAGAGAGAGAGAGAGAGAGAGAGAGAGAGAGAGAGAGAGAGAGAGAGAGAGAGAGAGAGAGAGATAATCGTGCTTGAGTGTCTGCATAATTTACCCAAGGGTTTGGGTTACCTGAGGGGAAAGCGGCCGACTATCTCACACACACACACACACACACACACACACACACACACACACACGTGTGAATCCTGTCAGCTGATTGGCCCATCACTATACCTGGGGGGGGGGGGGGGAACAACCCTCGGCTCTAATAACGAGGTTAATTACGAGATCATTATTTCTAAGACTCAGTTTCATCTCACAATTTCTATCTCAATGCTCGCTGCTGCTGTTGCTGTTGCTGGCATCAAGTGTGGGGCTATCTATGGACTTTTCTCTCTTCCTATTTCCTACGTTCGTTATTGAGTTTCTCTTGTTGTCTCATGTGTCCTAACCTGTCTTCTTCATCTCCCTCTCTCCTTCCTATCCTTTTCTTCCTCCACTGCCACGGACACGCGCCCCACGGACACGCGCGGCCCCCCCGCACGCCACGACCCCTCCCGCCCGCCCCCTAGCCTTCTGATCGCCCTTCTTGCCCGGAGCTGAGCGAGCGGGACCGTACGAGACTAATTTATCGGTTCAGTTAACAGGGTCGTCAGAGGCGGCGCTCCTGTTGAGACCCACGTGCCGGAGGGAGAGGAGAGAGAGAGAGAGAGAGAGAGAGAGAGAGAGAGAGAGAGAGAGAGAGAGAGAGAGAGAGAGAGAGAGAGAGAGAGAGAGAGAGAGAGGAGAATACCAAAGGCCACATCATCATCATCATCGAGTAATAACAATGGAACGTCTTCATCACCCCCAGTGACTCCCAGCATCGCGGGGCCCCAACGCAACACCCACCCACCTACCTCCGCCTACAGGCAGCAGTACCTCTCCATCGCCTCGCTTAACGACCCCGTGTGTGTCTCTCCCAACGCTACATCACAGGCTACGTCCTTCCCTCCTCCTCTCTATCCCACCACCCCTCAAGTGGAGTCCATAGTATAACGCTCACTACATACACTAGCACCCTACCCAGGACTCTCTTGTATTCCTTCCTGTTCTAATATTCCTTAGCGAGGACATTCTCTCTCTCTCTCTCTCTCTCTCTCTCTCTCTCTCTCTCTCTCTCTCTCTCTCTCTCTCTCTCTCTCTCTCTCTCAGCCATCGAAGTCATGACATCCAAAAAAAAAAAACCAGAGCCAGTTCCACAACAGCTACTTTCCTCCACCCCGCTGGGGCGAAGGAGGGGGGAAACGGGGTGAAGGAGGAGTTCTCCTCCTCCTCCACCTCCTCCTCGAGGCTCGTGAGGGAAATTTGTCCAGCAGAAAGAAAGAAAGAAAAAAATAAGTCTCTTCCCACATAGTTATTCGCCTGACTACCATACAGTGCGCCACGTCGCATCTTAACTCACGGGAGTTCCCGAAGTCTTCTCTCTGCCCACACGCCTCGAACTGCAAGCCTCCCCTCCCCCAAGCTGGTGTGCTGGGTCCTCTTGTTCAGTCCGGCTGTTGGAGGCCGCAGCACGCAGGGCAACGTAACCACTGCCGCATTCTGGCTGGTTTGGCACACGTTATATGCAGTCGTCCAGGTCCTTTATATATATTTATATATATATATATATATATATATATATATATATATATATATATATATATATATATATATATATATATATCGCAAGCTGGGTGTACATACCTACGCCCACTCTGCTATGAGTGCATAAATACGCAAAATAGTGAGTGCGTATATTTTTTTTTCTTTCGCGCGAAAACTTAAAAAAAAAAAATGTAAATATTGATGAACGCCACTGAGTTTTAAAAGTGCGTTCCGCCAGATACTCTGAGAGATGTCTTTTTTTCTCTCTCTCTCTGTCTCTCTCTTTTATTCCACCTCGTTGTCCACCAAGGGTAGAAAACCCCCTGATGACAGTGAGGAGGGACAAAAAAAGAAAAAAAGAAAGTCTATCTCATAATCTGCAAACAATAAGATTCCTCATTCGATGGCAAACACCGTAATGCATGTGTTTGTTTGGGTTCATTTTCCTACACGGCTATGGATGGCACTCTGTGTTACGAAGTGTCCAGACTAAATAAACTCCAGCAGCAGCAGCAGCAGCAGCAGACCCTCGTCCTAGCCTTCTACGTGGCGAAGCCCAGCTCGCTTGCTATTGGACGTGTGGCAAATTGCGACGTGAAGTGGAGACCTGTTAAAGGGATTTTCGCCATTACGTCTGTGAGTCGTCATCATCATTCGCTTTTACATCTGTTTACAACAACGGGGTAAGTTTATGTTTACAAGAAGAGGGTAGTAGATTTACGTTCACAGATGTAACAGGGAGGTTACAGTTTTACTTACAACAGATGGTATCAACGGAGTCGCGCACGTAACAGAGGGAGTTTCAGTCTCCCTCATCCTTCCACAAGCATCATCCACACCTAACCTCATCCACCCGTCCACGACGAACACCAAGCCATCCACACACACACACACACACACACACACACACACACACACACACACACACACACACACCAGAACCCTCCCCCATACAAACCACAAACTCCCCTTCGCTAATCGAAACAATTTACCTCCTCCAACTTCACTCTCCATACCATGGTCGTGGCCATTAATAATAACAAGTGATTAACCAGTTCATCACCCGTGTGTGTGTTTGTGTGTGTGTGTGTGTGTGTGTGTGTGTGTGTGTGTGTGTGTGTCTTGCCTTCATTATGGACGCCCCCCCTCCTCGCCCGCCCCCCATCTCTCCTAAATCCTCCCCGTCACCACACCCATCACGTCACCCACCCCACTGCTGACCTAATGCTTCTTAGTCCCACCCATAACACTTCCCCTTCCCTCCCCTACCAACTCGTAAGCTGCCACCCGCTGCGTTCCATTCCCATCACATTCATCCCTTCCATCCCACCTCTTCCATGAGTCAACACCCACCTCAGCACACGTTTACACACACACACACACACACACACACACACACACACACACGTCACTACCCTATCACAGCACCTCAGGTCGCTCTGCGGGGCGTAGGTCACACACACACACACACACACACACACACACACACACACGATTACCTTACGACCCGACACGTCCTCTTCCTCGGGTGACGTTATGGACTCTGACCTACAACGAGTCACTCTACGAGCCACATCTCATATGAGCAGTGACCAATCAGGACGCACGTTCTGCAAATCGTGACCAATCAGAAGACTGATTTACGTATTGGCTAACTGCGTGCATATATATATATATATATATATATATATATATATATATATATATATATATATATATATATATAGATAGATAGATAGATAGATAGATAGATAGATAGATAGATAGATAGATAGATCGACAACGAGCTATCGCTAGCTTCAAACCCAAGGTAAAGAAATAACTTCAGTGATATCTATCATCAGTATATAGACCTGCTTAAAGCAGAAACAAACAGAGAATTAAATACATAGTTTCAGATCTCCTTATACTCTCTTCGTATCAGATCTGAAACTTCTTCCCTTTGAAGCAAAACGAGTCAAGATCTTTTCCATCTACGTATTCCTACAGAATCTCAACGGCAGTAGACCATTACCATTCAATGCGGTGTTCCTATTCAGCTTTTTAATATCTTTTTTTTTTATTCCCCACCGGCTGTTGAGCCGGAGGGAGTGGTGGGTGTGAGGGACAGGCCTGCTGCTTTACTAATTGTGTCTCTCCCCACAAATAAGATTAAGGAAACCCGCCTCCCCCAGCGTATCGTCTAGCCAAGAACCGCAACGGAGGTCTCTGGGTGCACCCGACCTTGTACGTACTCGTTCATGGTGGTTTGAGGCGGTAACCGCCGCATTTACGGAGAAGTCAGCATAAGCTGGACGACGACCCGACCCTCCTCCTCCCTCAGTGAGATGGTTACGACCCTTGAACCCGACGGTACTACCCCTGAGGGACGGCGGTACGACCCATGATGGATTTAAGTCTCTGTGACCTGTCGCTTGAGGGCGCCAATGCCGCCACCATACCCAGCAGTACAGTCGTGGTTAAAGGGTCGTACTGTCGTGCTTAAAGGGTCGTAGCGTCGTGTTTAAAGGGTCGTACTGTCGTGCTTAAGGGTCGTAGCGTCGTGGTTAAAGGGTCGTACTGTCGTTCTTAAAGGGTCGTACTGTCGTGGTTAAAGGGTCGTAGCGTCGTGGTTAAAGGGTCGTACTGTCGTGCTTAAAGGGTCGTAGCGTCGTGGTTAAAGGGTCGTACTGTCGTTCTTAAAGGGTCGCACTGTCGTGCTTAAAGGGTCGTACTGTCGTGCTTAAAGGGTCGTACTGTCGTGCTTAAAGGGTCGTACTGTCGTGGTTAAAGGGTCGTACTGTCGTGGTTAAAGGGTCGTACTGTCGTTCTTAAAGGGTCATACTGTCGTGTTTAAAGGGTCGTACCGTCGTGCTTAAAGGGCCGTACCGTCGTGTTTAAAGGGTCATACTGTCGTGCTTAAAGGGTCGTACCGTCGTGCTTAAAGGGTCGTTCCGTCGTGCTCAATGAGTCCAGCAGAGTCTTCGCCCACATCCTTTGACCAATGGGCTTTAACACTTCTGCTTACACGTACTGACTTGACCAATCGCGACACGCTCCCCTGCACACACACACACACACCGACCAATGGGGTGACACCACCATACAACCCTTAACCAATCAGAGGGCGTCTAAACAAACCCAAAGGGCAGACCCATTAGGGAGAGAGAGGGGGGGCAGTCCAAACATCTGTAGCCTTTCTCAAGTCTACCGCTACGACATGCAATTTCCTGCTTAATCAGAGACGTCATTAAGGGCGATTAATGACTACCATCCCCCCCCCCACCCAATCACTCGGTGCTAAGGCGATTAGGGTATAATCTCCCAGACGTCGATGGCCCAGTAATGAACGGTCGCGCGTGGTGGTGCGGTGCGTTTCCACGCGATGCGCGCTGCGACTAAATCCAACGCCGACGTCCATTCAGTGTTTCCTGAGAGAACGCAAGCTGGCAAACTTGACGGAGGCGTCGCCAGGGGGGGGAGACGAGACGAGGACCACGGAGGACTCTCTCTCTCTCTCTCTCTCTCTCTCTCTGTCTCTCTCTCTCTCTCTCTCTCTCTCTCTCTCTCTCTCTCTCTCTCTCTCTCTCTCTCTAATACTCTCCACGTCAACGTCCTCGCTTGGACGTCATTCGGACGAGGGAGGGTGAAAAGGCCTTCAACGTAACCTGGATTATTTCATGAAAATTCTACCTTACTACTAAATGACTATATATATATATATATATATATATATATATATATATATATATTACAGTAAGTCACAGCGATATGCGTCATAGTAGTATGTGCTGGTAACCACGAGGAAAAAATGAAAACACGATAAGGTCCCAAGTGCACTTTCGTGTGATTTATGCATCATCAGGGGAGACACGAGAATTCCTGCATCTCCCCTGACGGTGTATACATCACACCAAAGTGCACCTGGGACTTATCGTGTTCCATTTTTCCCCGTGGTTATATATATATATATATATATATATATATATATATATATATATATATATATATATATATATATATATATATATATATATATGTATGTATATATATATCGTCTTCACTGTTGCTTATGATAAAAAAGATTAATAAAGGGTGAGTTTTTTTCCTTTAATGGTCTTCCAGATGACTGTAAGGTTTCCAGCAACATCTGGTAAATGTTCTCTGTATCTTCCCACGGACGGCCATTAGCGGAAATGAAAAGGACTGTCCACTCCCTCCTGCTGAGGGTAGAGGAGGCGCGCGCGCGCGCGCGTATGTGTGTGTGTGTGTGTGTGTGTGTGTGTGTAATTACCTACTTGTAAAGTTAGGAGGTAGAGAGCTCTCTACACTCGTGGGGGCGCCCCGTCTCTAGAATTACCCTTTATCAGTCTACTTCTTTTAAACTATCATCCTTCGCATATCTACTATCATAATGAATTACTCTCATCAAACTACTTCTTTTGAATCATCATCATTCACATATTCACTATCATCATTCACCGTATCATTCATCCGTTAAGTCTTACACTATAATGTACTTGTTTATATCCTTCCTGACATGTCACTTGCTTAAATTCATGTCGTGTCCTCAGGCATCTTTCCAAGAAATGTTTCCTCTTTATTGCCATCCGGCTCAAAATCTTGAGTCACCAATTTCTCTCCTCTCATTTCCATGGTGGACTAATTTGCTCTCACAAGTCTGCCTGCTTCACAGTTCTCTTGAGCTGGCCATCCTGTTCCTTGGACTATGAGCCACATCTCTCACGGAACGATAGAAGGTTTGTCACACACGCGACCTTTCTCCTCTAAAACCGTCTCTCTTGGAGTACTTTCTCATTGGCATGTCATCCATTTCTTCTCAGATTTGTCCTGTGTCTCACATTTCTGTGGGAGCCAGGACTGCAGTTCAGCGCAGCATCTCTTTCTCCCTTCTTAAAAGACAGGCACCACAAGCGCCGTCTCCCACTCCCTTTGGCACATTCTTCGTGCACTGGCATCGTGGAGACACTCCATCAGGACTGTGAGCCTTGCAATGGGGCCGAAGTCCCTTGAGCAGATGGTTCGTCTTTTTCT
Source organism: Panulirus ornatus (assembly GCF_036320965.1). NCBI lineage: Eukaryota > Metazoa > Arthropoda > Malacostraca > Decapoda > Palinuridae > Panulirus > Panulirus ornatus. Next base: position 18,779,748 of record NC_092279.1, read on the forward strand.
CTAAGAATTTCTATGCTTTCCATGACCTCCTCAGTATCACCAGTGCACACGTCAGTGTAAGCAATGCTGTACGCCTTACCTCACGGCACCGTGAATGTATCAGTATATCCCAAATGTATTAGCATATCCCAAATGTATTAGTATATCCCAAATGTATCAGTATATCCCAAATGTATCAGTATATCTCAAATGTATCAGTATATCCCAAATGTATTAGTACATCCCAAATGTATTAGTATATCCCAAAGTAGTGTTGTGGTTCATTCTAACAAACGACCTCAAGCGAGAGAGCCATCCAAGATCGACAACGCTTTTCGAGTCCAGGATGTGATCAAGCCACCCTCAGACACCACCAGTACACCTCCCCCCCCAAAAAAACTAACCGGCCCGCAGCCTCCTAGGCATCTCTCTCGCCCCCCACACTCCCAAGCCCACCAATATACCTTACGTGCCGCTACCCTCCCTCCCCTTCGCTCCTTGCCTTCCTCCTCCTCCTCTTCTTCTTCAGCGCAGTTAGGCAAATGTGGTTTCCCCGGGTCCGTCCCGGGACGGTGAGCCTGACTGGGACGCCCGTGGTGGGGTGATGATATGGACGCGAGTAGCACGACTTGGGGAAAACAAACCCTGACACAGATTCTCTCTCTCTCTCTCTCTCTCTCTCTCTCTCTCTCTCTCTCTCTCTCTCTCTCTCTCTGTAGTTAATGGCTCAAAAGTATTCAGGAAGGGTTGTAGGAACGTTGTGGGAGGAGGAGGAAGAGGAGGAAATGTAGTGGGTGAATGGAGGGGAGGGAAAAGAACATTGTGGGAAAGGCAGTGATATGGAAGATGGTGGATGAGAGAGAGAGAGAGAGAGAGAGAGAGAGAGAGAGAGAGAGAGAGAGAGAGAGAGAGAGAGAGAGAGAAGAAAAGAATGTAATCGAATTCCAATTAGTGGTCTAATTACGCCTTTTACTCAGACAAATGCTTCTAATGACATTTAAAATCTCTGATCAACAACCAGGTCGCGTGCGCGCGCGAGCGATCGCGACCTGGCTGAATTTCATTTTCTTTTAAAACATTTATAAAGATTTCTCCTCAGTGTATTGACGAAGGAAGCCATGTTGGATGAAAAAGAAAAAAAAAGATCGTATTCTAAATTGTATTATCCACATTCGTGAGCAAAGAGACCCGAGGTATTCCTCTGGTTAGAAATATTGTACCAAGCAAATACAAGAGAAATGATTTCGTCTGGCTTCGGGGGCAACGAGCATATATGAAATTAATATAAGAACAACTTTACTACAACTTCACCACAGCTATTTACCTGGTGCAGTAACTAGAGGTTACTTTACTACAACTTTACCACAACTCTTTACCTGGTACAGTAACTAGAGGTTACTTTACTACAACTCTTTACCTGGTACAGTAACTAGAGGTTACTTTACTACAACTTTACCACAACTCTTTACCTGGTACAGTAACTAGAGGTTACTTTACTACAACTCTTTTACCTGATGCAGTAACTAGAGGTTACTTTACTACAACTTTACCACAACTCTTTACCTGGTGCAGTAACTAGAGGTTACTTTACTACAACTCTTTACCTGGTACAGTAACTAGAGGTTACTTTACCACAATTCTTTACCTGGTACAGTAACTAGAGGTTACTTACTACAACTTTACCACAACTCTTTACCTGGTGCAGTAACTAGGGATTTCTTTACTACAACTTTACCACAGCTCTTTACCTGGTACAGTAACTAGGGATTTCTTTACTACAACTTTACCACAACTCTTTACCTGGTACAGTAACTAGAGGTTACTTTACTACAACTTTACCACAACTCTTTACCTGGTGCAGTAACTAAAGGTTACTTTACTACAACTCTTTACCTGGTACAGTAACTAGAGGTTACTTTACTACAACTCTTTACCTGGTACAGTAACTAGGGGTTACTTTACTACAACTTTACCACAACTCTTTACCTGGTACAGTAACTAGAGGTTACTTTACTACAACTCTTTACCTGGTACAGTAACTAGGGGTTACTTTACTACAACTTTACCACAACTCTTTACCTGGTGCAGTAACTAGAGGTTACTGCACCTAGGAAAGGGATGATATATTAAAGAAAAGAGACAAAAAAACAAAAAAAAACAATGCTGAGTGCATATAAGGTTGGGCCCACAGTGGTATAAGAGACGAGGTTTATGTGCACAGCTCACAAAACCCTGGTTCGATCCGGGGACCTGGGCAAGGGAGGTCGAGTTATTGCGTGACAGCTGGAGACTGAGTGTGAACGAATGGGGCCTTTGTTGTCTTTTCCTAGTGCTACCTCGCACACATGAGGGGGGAGGGGGATGGTATTCCATGTGTGGCGAGGTGGCGATGGGAATGAATAGGGGCAGACAGTGTGAATTGTGTGCATGGGTATATATGTATGTGTCTGTGCGTGTATATATATGTGTACATTGAGATGTATAGGTATGTATATTTGCGTGAGTGGGCGTGTGTATGTGTACATTGTGTATGGGGGTGGGTTGTGCCATTTCTTTCGTCTGTTTCCTTGCGCTACCTCGCAAACGCGGGAGACAGCGACAAAGCAAAATAAAAACAAATATATATATATATATATATATATATATATATATATATATATATATATATATATATATATATATACTCAAGACCTGATGTGTTACTGTTGTATTCGCCGGGTCTATAGCCTGGCACGGGGTACTGTCATACGTTTTCTTTGACCTGACAGCCCTAGACGAAAACGCGACTGGGACTTACGCGCGGGGGTTGGAGGAAACGGCAAAGCGAACCTCAAATGTTTCAAAAAGGGACTCCACCCGCGCATGTTGATCCCGAGACGTGATATACATACCCTGGTATGACCTCCACTCCCTACGTACCAGACCCCACCACCCGACCGACTGACAGACCCCTCCTCCCTCCTTACGTTCCCTCTCTGACCTCAACCCGCCACGCCACACCCCCAGGTCACCCACCTTCCTTCTTCCCCCCCCTACCCATCTATCTACCTTACCCGTCCACTAATCTACCCATCTATCCTCTCTGCCACTGACTGCCACTAATCTACCCATCTATCCTCTCTGCCACTGACTGCCACTAATCTACCCAACTATCCTCTCTGCCACTGACTGCCACTATTCTATCCATCTATCCTTCCTGCCACTGACTGCCACTTGATCACTGCTCTGCGAAGCTACGATGAGCGCCACGGATTGCCTCGCTGAGAGGATGTGTGACGTACGGGTGCCCAACCTACTGCTGGTGGCAGGGTTACGACCTTCTCCCGCCCCGCGTTGAATACTCCAGGTGACGAGAGAGAGAGAGAGAGAGAGAGAGAGAGAGAGAGAGAGAGAGAGAGAGAGAGAGAGAGAGAGAGAGAGAGAGAGTATTTGAATACATATATGTGTGTGAGTGTGTGTGTGTGTGTGTGTGTGTGTGTGTGTGTGTGTGTGTGTGTGTGTGTGCGTGTGTCCTCTCTTCCCCTGGGGAAGTGTTCTATATCCTGCTGACTGACGATGGGAAGGACGAAGGAACGAACATCCCGGGCGGGCCGCGGACATTACCACTCAAGGATCACAACGCTCCACAGGGAGGAAGGGCGGGAGGGAGGGAAAGGTTCCTACACTCTGAAGACTAATATTTACCGGCGAATCCTGTTGCACTGCCTCGGGCACTTGAAATTCATGGGGGTGTGGGAGGAGGAGGGCAGCGGATCCTCCTGGCTCAAATGACGTGGGCCAAGACACGGTGGACTTGGAGGAATACCAGAGCTGCTACCTGGAGGAGGGAGGCACCAGCGGTGGTGAGGGCCGGGGTCCAGCCAGACGCGATGACACTACCACCTCTCCTCCTCCAGCGGCGACGCTACGCGTCATACGGCTGATGGTGTTAGGAAGAGGTCTCACGGCTGACGATGTCACGGGGTAGGTTCCACGGCTGACGGTGTCAGGGGGTAGGTCCCACGGCTGACGGTGTCGGGGGGTAGGTTCCACGGCTGACGGTGTCAGGGGGTAGGTCCCACGGCTGACGGTGTCTGGGGGTAGGTCCCACGGCTGACGGTGTCTGGGGGGTAGGTCCCACGGCTGACGGTGTCAGGAGGGAGTCACACGGCCCGTGTGCGCGAGAGGGCTTCTGCAACCACCGCTCCTCCACCACCCCACCCAGAGGATATCACACCTCCCATCCCTTACTATGACCCGAGTCATACCACCAACACCATCACCAACACCATCACCAACACAACCGCCACCACAACACCACCACCAACACAGCATACACCATCACCACCACACCACCATCACCAACACCACCATCACCATCACCAACACCATCACCAACACCATCACCAACACCACCGCCACCACAACACCACCACCAACACAGCATACACCATCACCACCACACCACCATCACCAACACCACAACACCGTCACCAACACCACCACCACCACACCACCATCACCAACACCACAACACCGTCACCAACACCAACACCACCATCACCACGGCCACCGTGGACAGCCAACCTCCCCCACTCCTTGGCCACCCCCCCTCCCCCCCAGCCAAGACAGATGGTCTCGGACCGGCCTCGAGAAAATGTCTCTGGAGAGAGACAATTTGTCTCGCCAGGACGGTGAAACGGAAACACGGTAAACATGGAAATCGCGGCGTGCGTGTGTGTGTGTGTGTGTGTGTGTGTGTGTGTGTGTGTGTGTGTGTGAGGGGGAGAGAGAGAGAGAGAGAGAGAAAGAGGAAGAGACTCAGGCGTCTCGAGGGTGGGGGGTCAACTCTCCTCGTGTAAGTATAGGAAAAAAAGAAAAAAAAAATTGTCAGAATTTCTATCGGTAAAATTCAACTCTCGAGTCGCCATTTGTGTCTTGTCCGGGTGTGACCTGTTGTCTTGAGGGAGGAAGGGTCAGCCAGCGCCCCCTGCCAGGGATGGGGAGCGACATACGTACCTCCCTGACCCTGAGCCAGGGAGGACACGGACCAGGAGGAGCCTCCTACAGTCCTGCGGCCCAGGACGACGTCGACGGTGAGGAGGAGGAGGAGGAGGAGGAGGACGAGGAGGAGGAGGAGGAGGGGGAGGTCGTCGCTAGCTGGCCTACCTCACCAGACCCAGAATGGTGCGATGCCCTTACGTAAATTGGATTTTTTTTTCTCTCTCTCTCTTAAAGCGTTCCCCATATCCCGCTTAACGTTATGTGTTACATGCATGTATACACGTGTGTGTGTGTGTGTGTGTGTGTGAGAGAGAGAGAGAGAGAGAGAGAGAGAGAGAGAGAGAGAGAGAGAGAGAGTGTGTGTGTGTGTGTGTGTATGTGTGTGTGTGTGTGAGAGAGAGAGAGAGAGAGAGAGAGAGAGAGAGAGAGAGAGAGAGAGAGAGAGAGAGAGAGAGAGTGTGTGTGTGTATGTGTGTGTGTGAAGGGAAAAATCTAATCTTGTGAACGAACAAAGAGGTCAGAACTGTGTTCCTTGTACCGCTGTTTGTTGAGGTAAAAATAGACAACATAATTTCCCTACCAGATAAAGCCAGACGCACACAGGCGGGTTTAAGACCGCGTCTCTGCGCGCTAACAAGCTTAAACACACACATCCATTATCATAATACACTCGCAAATGAGTCCATTAGGAAATAAAAGTTGAGATACTGTAATTCCTGACCTAATTAATGATGAAACGCTAAATTAAGAGAGAGAGAGAGAGAGAGAGAGAGAGAGAGAGAGAGAGAGAGAGAGAGAGAGAGAGAGAGAGAGAGAGAGAGAATAACAATTATGCTTTTCCTTCGTAACAATGTTGTTAACATTCGCTCCTCTCTCTCTCTCTCTCTCTCTCTCTCTCTCTCTCTCTCTCTCTCTCTCTCTCTCTCTCTCTCTCTCTCTCTCTCCATCAAGCTTCCCGCTGTCACTCTGGACTAAGCTGGAAGGAACACGTCGTCCCTCCACTCTTCTTAGGACTTCAACACACCTGGACTCCCTGCGTGTGGACTAACCTACGCCACCCCTCATGCTAACCCACCCGGTGGTCTTCCTCCTCCTCCTCCCTCCTCCTCTTCACCTTCACCCCCAGCCCGACCACACGACGGGAACTACTGCAGAAGGATGAGTACAAGGCATTACTCGATCCCTCTTACGCCAGCTATCCTGAGGTGCAGAGCGACTTCGTCATCCAAGCGCGCCCGCCGCCGACACCTCCTGCCACCTGAGATCCTTCGACCCCAAGTTGCAGTTCGGAGACCACGACAGTAACGGACCCACACCAGCTCTTGCTAAAAGAACAGCCCCATTCAAGCCATTTTCTTTTTTTTATATTCGACACGGCAAGGAGGAAAAAGAAACATGGCCCAATCAAATGCCTCCACGGCTGAAAGGGAGGGAAAAAACAGGTGAGAAAAAATGCAAAAGCTAATCAAGGATCCGCATGTGTTTCCAGCCCTGAGTACTAAGAGGTAGAACAGTTGCAGGAAGGGGAAAAGAACGGAAGAAGGAAGAGAATTCCACAGCTTAGATAAGAAAAAAAAAAAAGACTGTACTATAACGGTTCATCCTGGAGTGGCCGGTCTCAACCGAGAAACTGTGGCAAGCAGCATCCAGACGCGTGCCCTTGATCCAAAGCCTTAGTTGTGAGACACATGCAGGGGGAGCAAAAAAAGAGAAAAAGTCTGATGAAAACTGCCGAGGAAGACTGGAAGACACTCACACCCCAAGTCATGACCTCCTAATCATTCCCACCTCAAGACGTGACAATACCCACTGGAAACAACACTTGATCGAACCCACTGACTGTGGTAGAGCGAGACCAGTCACACCACTTGAGAAAATCAAGTGTCACGCTGCAGTACCGCACGTAAACAGATAGTGAAGTTCCAGTACTCACATGACAAATCCCCAAGGCTAAGAGTTCAAGTGCCTTGGCACAAGTCCACGTACCAAAACACACGTCCGGGAAATGTCCAGGTACCACAATAAATGTCCAGTGAGAGTTCAGATACCACAAGCCCAGCGAGAGTACCAAAATGAGAACACTCATCACAAAATCTGCAGACACGTTGCCCGACAGACACGTCGACACAACTCTGCCTCGATCATCTCAAAAAGCCACACTGTGCAGGTCAGTTCCCAGACTCACGTACGATCAAATAAATTCCACTTTTACTTTCTCTAGCTTCACACCGACAACAACAGTACCATTATGGCCATAAGGAGGTAACGTACGTGGTAATACATTACTCTGAATGGAGGATTGTTATTATTGTTGTTACGGAGGGCCAGATGTTCACCCTGTCTAGCAAAGGCTCCTTTGCCCTTTATGAAGACCTACCATCCTCTTGTCTTGAGGTGGGAAAGACGCCGTTCTCTCCCCTCTCCTGTGGTCGTCAAGGGCCTCATAACGCAGTGACAGTGTACGTGGTCTTCGAATTACCCTCAACACCTGAGGAAGATGTCGAAGACTTCCCGGTGATGTCAAGGACTTTCCAGTGGGTCGATGCGATCCTTGGCTCCCGACGGCCTTTTGAATGACTCCCTTGGTAGATAACTGGGACTAAAAGGCCAACCAGCAACAACCACCACCAGTTACCCTCACCCGGGGGGAGGGAACTGGTCTACAGGGGCGTCGTCCCTCACCTCCGTCTTCCACAACCGCCAAAGACAAAACAGTGCCAAAGTTTTGCTCCTCCTTCTCGGCCGGAGTATTCGTCAGTCGACACTGCCGGTGTTCGATAAGGGAACTTCGCCCGTCACTAAATGAACGCTTGAGACGCAGTCGATCTTTTCATCTCCCATTATGAATACAACAATTACGGCCAAAGTCACTCTTCCCTTCCTCCCTCTCGTCCCTAAAGTTTCCTTTCTACTGCATCAAGCTGGGCGCTTCCTCCCCTGTGAATAACATCAAATGAAATCAATCCCCCCTCTCTCTTCTTAGCATCCTTCAAAAGAATTTTGAAATCTCTTCCCACCCCTGTCCCAAAGACCTCATAAATAAAATGGAAAAACGTCGTCAATAGGATTAGTATTATGAAGGGTCGCCATCCTAGGGAAGCGGGTAGGTGGGGAGTGGAGGTCCTGGGAGAAGAAAAAGAAGGGGGGGTAGAGAGTGTTGAAAGGAGGGTCGAGAATATGGGGGAGAAAAGGCTGTGGGGGAGGGGGAGCAGGGGGTTCTGGCAGAGGTGGCAACTACATAAGTCGGGGTTAAGGTTATTTATGATGTGGTAAAGATGTGGGAGGCTGGAGGATGAGAGGGCTCAAGAAGTGATGAGGTCTGGAGGAGATGAAGTATGGAAGGCATGGTCTGGAAGTGCACGGTTTCCAGCAGGCAGGAGACGCTGGAAGGGGTAAAGGTCTGCTGCCAGAGAAGGAAGATCCCTGGAAAAAAAAATATGTCACGAGGGAAGGGAAGTCCGGAAAAGGTAGATTTATGGAAGAGGGTATACAAGAGAAATGAAGTCTAGGGGAAGAATAAAGTGACGGATTAAGAAAAAGGAATGTGTCAAAAAGAAAAAAAAAAAAAAAACTGGAGGACTTGGAAAAGGTGAGACTTCTGGAAAGGGTGAAGAATTCTGCCAGAGTCAATGGCTTATGGAAACTGGAGATACATCTGAGAGAGGGAAGGCAAATCAAGAAGAGGGAGGAGCTTTGATAGAGGGCAGGAATCTGACAGCGAGAGGGAAAAAGTGTAATAGAAAGTCTAAAAAAGAGAATATATATATATAAACGAATGATAGAGGGACGGGGAAGGAAGTCGACTGATAAAAGGAAGTTATCAAAAAAGTTCTGAAAAGCGAGAAGGAAGACTGGAATGACGATGGTCTGGGTTTAAAACGCAAGCTCTGACGGGGGTTGAAATTTGATGAAATATGGATATGTGCAGGAAAGGAGGAGGAGGAGAAGAAGAAGAAGACGAGGGGACGGACGCGTTTTAGAAAAGGTTTCCATATCTATTATAACCAGACAGGGTCCCCATCTCTCTATCTCTCTCTCTCCCTCTACAGAACAATTACCCACCAATGACGAACCACCTTCTCGGAAAGCGCCCTCCCTCAACAGTCTGCTTTCCCTCCACCCAAAACCTAAATGGGTTACGACTCGCCTCCCCTACCCTTTTACGTCTTGCATTCTCTTCCCTCGCTTCCATCCCCTTCTTTGTTCCCCGCCCCAACTTCTTTATATAGCCCAGTCCCTTATCTAACCTTTCCACTCTACCCTGTGGTCTTTTATAAGTACTCCCTCCCTCGTCATCTTTTTTTTACAACCTTCAAACTCCTCTTTCCTCCTTCGCCATTACCGTCTTCTCTCGATTACACTTTCTTCCCTTACTCTACTTCCTTTTTACCACTTTCCCTACTCGCTCCTCCTCACCCGACTCTCCTCACCCCCCTCATCTTTGGCTGCGGCGCAGCGCCATCAAAATTCCAAGTTTTATAAGAATGAGCTGTTCCATATGCGACTAATGTGCCGAAGTAAATGGGCTCATGAGTTATACGTTATGGATGGATGGGGCGCGCGGAGGGAGGGAGGGATGTGGTAGGAGGAGGAGGAGGAGGAAAAGATAGAGAGGGAGAGGGAGGGCAAAAGTGGATGAGGCGTGGCGGGAATGGTTATGGAACCGTTACATTCCCTCTAAGATGTCATTACTGGGTCGTTGAGGCTAGCATGATTTACATGTTATGGCCTGAGGTTAATCGCCTTACGACCTGCCTGCCGCTGCACCGCTGGGCAGCCGCTGGCGGAGGGAGGGCCCTTGCCTGATGCTGTGGCCGACGATGGCTCCTCCTGTCGCTCCTGCGGCTGCTGACCACTGGCTGTGGTGGTGGCGGTGGTGGTGGCGGCAGCAGTGACCACAGCGGGTACTCCTCCTGCTGGTGTGGAGTGTCAGACTTTTCCAAAAAGAAAAAAGAAAATCAAAACCTCATCTGACCTCCGAAAATCACTTAACATTTTAACTACGTTCCCGTTCTCCCTTTCAACCTAAATGAGGCTGAACGAGGAATACAATATTTTCCCTATCCCCCCACCTCTTCTCCTCCCCTCTTCTTTTTTTTTTCCTCTCTTTCTTTCAGGTCGCTTATCCCACTCTGAGTCAGAGGTCGGGGATTTACTTCCCCGCCGGAATCCCAAAGGAGAAAGAAGTGGCCACAGTGCAGCTCCAACAATACCAGGCATCTATCTCATGCCATCGTCTCTCTCTCTCTCTCTCTCTCTCTCTCTCTCTCTCTCTCTCTCTCTCTCTCTAGGGGTGGGTGAGGAGGAAAGAAAGGGGAAAAGGAGGAGGAGGAGGAGGCAGTGGCGGGAGAGAGAGAGAGAGGAAGGGCAGGAAAAGATGAGAAAGAAAAGGGAAGGAAGACTCGTAAGTTAAGGGACATAAGTTAAATCAAAACGGAAGTAGAGAGAGAGTAGAAAATGGAAGAAAAAAGGACTGACGCAGAGAAACATCAAGCTTATCAATTACATCTAACCACACCACATACATCAACAGCAGGTACGTCAGACGTAAGGATACAACGACAGTGTCGCAAGAATGGTCGACCGATCAGCCAGGTGACTTAAAGGCTAGCGTATCTCTGCATCCAACGTGTCCTTTATATTCTAACTCATCTTACGGTCTCTCTCTCTCTCTCTCTCTCTCTCTCTCTCTCTCTCTCTCTCTCTCTCTCTCTCTCTCTCTCTCTCCCCATACAACAACAGGTTGGAACCAACACCACGACTTTCCTTCCCACTGCACACGACGGGCCGCTCCTATCGCTTCCTTCTTCCACCAACTCGACTGAAGACTTCTGAGCATATTCATTCATCACTTGACAAATATTTTCAGATTACAAAAAAAAAAAAAAAAAAGGGGAAGGGGGGAAAAATATAAGGAAACCTTTGTTAACTGACTACTTAAAACTTTTAAAGGGGAACTTGTCTTGAAAGTTGTAAGAAGCTGCAACAAAACTTTGGTATATTCTTTTTTCTCCTCCCCCCCGTCCCCCCTTCCTCAAGTGGAAAGTATACTTAAACTTTTACTGGCGATTCTCTAAAAGTTTGTTTAATTATAGTCGCCCCTGCCTCCGTTTTCTTCAGTTACAAAATGAGTAGTAGTCCCACTGGAGCGTTCGAGGGTATACTAAGCATTATGATATTACTCGACCATAAATGGATTTTGTCACCGTTTCGACCACGGTGCGTTTTCGCAAGTGCCCCACCACATGCTGTCTTCACCTTCCCATCATCATCGCACCCCTGCTCGCCTCATCTTCCCATCACCTTCATAACCGCCTGTCCTCGCCTCCCCATCATCTTCATTACCATCAAATGTCTTCACCTTTCCCTCATCATCATCATCATCATCATCAACACCAGCACCTCGTCCTCCTCACCTTACCATCGTCATCATCATCACTATCGACTGTCTTCATATCACCATCACCTCCATTCCCTCACCTACCCATCATCACCTGTTCTTCCCCCTCCTCACCCTCCCTCCCCCAACACACACACACCTCGTCCACCCTCGTCCACCGTCAACCTGCAGGGAAGGAGCCATCTGTCCGGTAATTAAACTCCCATCTGGCCACTTCCTAATCTACATGAGCACCGTAAACCGTGAAATTAGTCATAAAGGCGATGGTTTCGGAGCTGTTCGTCCACGCCAGACCCAGGCGATGGCAGGTTACACTCGC
>NC_092279.1:18796428-18841428 GCF_036320965.1 Panulirus ornatus
GACTGTGGTACCCCACACCAGCTGTGGGGAGCTGCCAACACATAGACTGTGGCACCCCACACCAGCTGTGGGGAGCTGCCAACACATCGACTGTGGCACCTAACACCAGCTGTGGGGAGCTGCCAACACATAGACTGTGGTACCCCACACCAGCTGTGGGGAGCTGCCAACACATAGACTGTGGCACCTAACACCAGCTGTGGAGCTGCCAACACATAGACTGTGGTACCCCACACCAGCTGTGGGGAGCTGCCAACACATAGACTGTGGCACCCAACACCAGCTGTGGAGCTGCCAACACATAGACTGTGGTACCCCACACCAGCTGTGGGGAGCTGCCAACACATAGACTGTGGCACCCAACACCAGCTGTGGAGCTGCCAACACATAGACTGTGGCACCCAACACCAGCTGTGGGGAGCTGCCAACAGTAGGGGGGGGGCTTTCAACACCAGGAGTGGCTGCTATATATATATATATATATATATATATATATATATATATATATATATATATATATATATATATATATATATATTATCCCTGGGGATAGGGGATTAAGAATACTTCCCACGTATTCCCTGCGTGTCGTAGAAGGCGACTAAAAGGGGAGGGAGCGGGGGGCTGGAAATCCTCCCCTCTCTGTTTTTCTTTTTTTTTTTTTTTTCCAAAAGAAGGAACAGAGAATTGGGCCAGGTGAGGGTATTCCCTCAAAGGCCCAGTCCTCTGTTCTTAACGCTACCTCGCTAATGCGGGAAATGGCGAATAGTTTGAAAGAAAAGAAAAGAAATATATATATATATATATATATATATATATATATATATATATATATATATATATATATATATATATATACATATATATATATATATATATATATATATATATATATATATATATATATATATATATATATAGATATGAATAAAAAAAATCGAAGTCGGGATGACTCTAGGAAGCGAAAGGAAGACAAAAACTGAAAGTAATATTAATGGAAAAAATGAAGGGAAAAAAACGGGGGGGAAAAAATGGGGAAGAAGGAAAGATATTACAAAGCAATAAAAGGCAAACGAAAATAAAAATGGTGAAGGAATATTAATGAAAAAAAAAAGGCGACAAAAGGAAAAACTAAGCGAGAAAACACGTTTGTTGGACAGTGGCTAGGTTATGTCACAACCCCAGGTAGGCTATGTCACAACCCCGGCTAGGCTATGTCACAACCCCAGCCAGGCTATGTCACAGCTACGGCTAGGCTGTCACAACCCCGGCTAGGCTATGTCACAGCTCTGGCTAGGCTATGTCACAGCTCTGGCTAGGCTATGTCCCAACCCCGGCTAGGCTATGTCACAACCCCGGCTAGGCTATGTCACAACCCCGGCTAAGCTATGTCACAACCCCGGCTAGGCTATGGCACAACCCCGGCTAGGTTATGTCCCAACCCCGGCTAGGCTATGTCCCAACCCCGGCTAGGCTATGTCACAACCCCGGCTAAGCTATGTCACAACCCCGGCTAGGTTATGTCCCAACCCCGGCTAGGCTATGTCCCAACCCCGGCTAGGCTATGTCCCAACCCCGGCTAGGCTATGTCCCAACCCCGGCTAGGCTATGTCACAACCCCGGCTAAGCTATGTCACAACCCCGGCTAGGCTGTGAAAAAGGACACTTGGACACATACCCTGTACAGCACGGAGTGCAACAGACATACACACGGACGCGCTACCTGTATGGCTAACCTCACCTGTATGTTGTACCTTACCTCTAGCTGCCCTACCTTACCTTACCTTACCTTACCTTACCTTATCTTACCTTACTTTACCTTACCTTACCTACAACGAAGATCGCCAGAGATGGAAAACTTGTAAACCTTGGATGAACATGTGTTCGAAAGCAGAAGAAGAAGAAGAAGAAGAAGAAGAAGAAGAACAAGAAGAAGAAGAAGAAGAAGAAGAAGAAGAAGAATCCTTTAAACACTACCTAAAAAAATCCAAAAACCACAGTCTTAAACCCTCACAAATACAAACCTAAAAAACTAGTATGTAACAACATGAAACATACCAATACTTCCACATACACATACGTACACAATAACAATATTCAGCAAGAATAAGCTACGGAGGAACACGTTTGTAAGACAATAACGAGAGGGATAACATAAAGCTAAACCATAAAACTTTAAAAGGCAAAACAACAAACACATTAAAAAAGGCGAAAACAAACAACACAAAAACGGACACAAACACATGACAAAACCATCCCCCAAAAACAATAACAAAGTCATATATATATATATATATATATATATATATATATATATATATATATATATATATATATATGTGTGTGTGTGTGTGTGTGTGTGTGTGTGTGTGTGTGTGAAAAGGAGGCAACAATTAATCAACAGAGACGCACACCTTAATTAACATTAGGACGTCAGTGCAACACGACGGAAGGCCAAATGTGTAACTCGATAACGTGAAACTGAAACAAAATCATATATACAAAATAATAGAATTCGTCTGCACGTCCATCTAGATGAGAAGCGGGGGAATTATTTCTAATAAAATTGAATCATCTACCTATTTGTATGTATTATCCGTTCATTTATCTATTTATCACACAGTATCCTGAACTGACCTGCTGAGTTGCGTGTGTGGTCATCTGTCTCACTCCAGATTGTGCGGACACTCACACTGTGTGAAGTGCTAATCTCGCACCGTGCATTCTCACCTTGTTTACCGATGTCGCACCGCGCATTCTCACCTTGTTTACTGATGTTGCACAGTGCATTCTCATCTTATTCAATGATGTCGCACCGTGCATTCTCACCTTGTTTACTGATGTCGCACCGTACATTCTCACCTTTACTGACGTCGCACCGCACATTCTCACCTTGTTTACTGACGTCGCACCGTGCATTCTCACCTTGTTTACTGACGTCGCACCGTGCATTCTCATCTTGTTTACTGATGTCGCAACAGCGCATTCTCACCCTATTTACTGACGTCGCACAATATATTCTCACATTGTTTACTGATGTCACACAGTGCATTCTCACCTTGTTTTACCCTGCGCCCCTTTCGCTAATCATGCCCCATTCTACCCTTCCTTTTCTACCGATCCTGCCCATTCCTTATCTTTTGCCTTCACCCTCTTCTCCAACCCCTCTCTTCTTGAACCCCCACCCAACACCCTCAATGATGATCTACCCACAAGTCCAGTTACCCTTCCTGCCTTCCATCCCTTCCTCCCTGCATGCTCCCTCGCTCCCGCCCTTTCCCTTATCCTCCCTGCAAGCAACCCTCACTCCCGCCCTTTTCCTTATTCTCCCTACAAGCACCCTCACTCCCTCCCTTTCTCCTATCCTCCCCTCCTCCCTGAATGCTCCCTCCCTCCCTCCTCCTCTTGCCTCCTCACTTCGCCTCACCTCACACTCGGGCGGGCTGCTCGGTAAACGCCCATACTTCCCCGCACTCACCTTACAACAATATTGGGTTCCCGGCGACTCCCTCCGGGTAATACTTTATGAAACCATCCTTCCACTGCTTAAATTAGCAGTAAACTCGGCAGATTCAATTTACCTTGAGAAAATAAGATATGTTGGGTGTACATGTATTTTACGCGCGCGAGCGTGTGTGTCTGTGTGTGTGTGAGAGAGAGAGAGAGAGAGAGAGAGAGAGAGAGAGAGAGAGAGAGAGAGAGAGAGAGAGAGAGAGAGAGAGAGAGAGAGAGAGGTATGAGAGACATGAGCCGTCGACAACCATTTCCGACGGCCAAGTTCCCGTGAGCCATTTCCCTTAATTAATGACATTTGAAAATACGACTTCATAACTCAGTCATGGATCTAATGAACGACCCTCTTTTTTTTTTTGGAGGGGTGTGGTGGCCCGCGCACCCAACCACCACCACCGCCACCACCAAAACACACCGGACAACCAAGCCTCGTCACCCTAACAGCTGCCTGCCCTTTTACCCCAGGTTAACGACCTTTTTCTGCCTCCCTCCCTGGACTCGATCAGGCCCCTCCTCCTCCTCCTCCTAATTCATGCGCTCTGGTCTTGCCTTTAAGCCTTCTTCCCCACCTTATGTCCTTCATCATCTCCTCCTTTTCCCCATAATCTTTCCCTTTCCCTTCCGGCTATTACCTTCCCTTCCCTTCCCTACACCACACCCTTGAAACGGCTACGCATCTCGTTTTCCTTAACGGAGAAAACGGAAGACAATACACTGCAGCCTGAACACACACTTTCAGTAAATAATCACACACACACACACACACACACACACACAAGACACGGAGGACCATCAGAGCAAAACTCTCTCCCAGTGGTACACACATATACATTCATCATAACCAATTACACACATAAACTGCTACCATCTCGGAGAGGAGGAGGGGGAGGGAAAGAAGGGGGGAAATAGCTCCCACAGATCCTCAGCCGCCCCTCACACACACACACACACACACACACACACACAGAGTAGGCAAACCAGAAGCCAAGATTTACATACTGAACAGGAGTGTTGAGGGAAATGCAAATTTGAGAAGAGCCAATTTGAACGTGTGGGCGTTTGCATACTGAACGGTCGAGTTATTATTTTTCGGGGGGGGATGATGGAGGGGAGAGACACCGTGTACCCCCACCGCCTTCATGCTCCTCCGCCCCGCCCCGCCCCGCCTCGCATCTCGCATCCCGCCCCGTTCCTCCTCCATCTCTCGGTCCACAAGGCCCCGTCTCTCGTACCAAGGACCCCCCATCTCCGTCTCTCAGTGAAGGTCCGCTGCTGTCCAAAACCCGTCTCTCTAGACCCGTCCCGTCTTGCCCCATCTACCCCCCCTTCCCTTATCCGATATCTACCGTATCCCGTCCCCACTTGCCCCGCTTCGCCTGAACTACAGGACTTACCCCGTTCCGTCCCAAGACCCACTTCGCCTAACCAGCACCATTCACCCCGTTCTGGGCCCCCTTTCCGTGCGCACTTACCTCGTCTAACCGGCCATACTCTATACCACTTATCCTATCTCATGCTTCCAATTCCATTTCTTATCCCGTTCATAGCCACAGATCTGATATACTCGAGAGAGAGAGAGAGAGAGAGAGAGAGAGAGAGAGAGAGAGAGAGAGAGAGAGAGAGAGAGAGAGAGCGCCCCCGTCCCTAAATTCCCAGGGCCTCTCGCAATGAACCCATATTCAAACCTCACATCCTTTCTACGTCTCAGTTCGAGGTCGAAACACCCGACTCCTCAAGCTACTTCGAGACGCACCGGAATATGGTCGTCCCCTTCAAGCACGAGGCCACGACCCTTGGGTATGAGGAGGGGTGACCCTTAACCTGACCCTTAAGGGTTAGGTCAAAGGGGTCACGCCAACCTTACTGAAGGGCACCCCAAGAAATTCCGACCATCTGAAGAAACTTCATTTTTCTTCCCCTAAGTCATCAAGATCTCGACCGAAGTAAACACCACAATAACCTCGCAACTCGACACGTCTAGAGCAAACCCATGCGACGACTGTGGTCTCCCTTGCCACACACTCGCTCAACACCACGCAGAAACACCCGACCACTCTGCGTTACACGTGTGGCGGAGGCCTGGTGACTGCGTGGCAGCGAGTGAACCGTGTGGTGACTTGGGGTGCCCAAGGGCGAAGGAAGTGTAACATATGTACTCACGGGAACACACTTCGGCCTCAGCCCGGGGCGAGGCGCTGTGTTGCTGTACCGTACCCCCTCGCTACGTACCTGCGTCAAGGAGAAGAAAAACAAGACGTCAGGGGTCACGGGTCTTACAATCAACACAAGGCATCTCCTTAAACTCTACATACAAGTTACTAGAACAGTTATTCCCGCTAATCAACGTGGGGGATATATAATTAACGCAATTCTTGCAGCGAGAAGTTATCATATATATATACACATACACCTTGTAAGGGGGCTCAAGGCTGTTAATATATATCGTAAATTGTATAAACATCATAAACGGATCATAATCCTCAGTACATATACACCTGTGTCTAGTCAGAGCTACACATTTAACACACACACACACACAGGGAAGTACAGACACTGTATTTACAAAGTTAAGAGAAGGGAGCAACACGAGTGTAAAACTCTCTCTCTCCCTCCGTAACACACCACAGAGTAATCACCCCAGCGAAGCTCTGTCACCAGCCATCTCTTTAACCCATCCTCCCTCCGCCTCCCCGCCCGACCATAGGCATCCTCAGGGGTCGGTGCCCCCTAACCTCCCCCGGTCTCCTCCCTCAAGGCCTTGAGAAGGATTACCTGATGTTACGAGAGAGAGAGAGAGAGAGAGAGAGAGAGAGAGAGAGAGGGACCGCGTCCACAGCCTCCCCCCTTCTTCGCCTGGCCTCTTGTAAAGTCTCACATCTCTCTGTCTCTCTCTATCTCTCATCTTCCCTCTCATCAACCCTCCCTTCCTCATCACTTCCTTTCTTCCTCGTATTACTTCTCTCACTCCATCTCTTTCTTTCCGACCTGGTTATCAATTCTCCCTAACATCCCCCCCCCCTCTCCCTTGTACAGCTCTCCCTCTCTCTCCCTCCCTATGTGCATATTGCCTTCAAGCGTTCTCTCTCTCTCCCTCTCCCTCTCTCTCCCCTTGTTCCCTCCTGCAATATTGCTACTCTCGCCTCGTGCCCTCTCCCCTCTCCCTCTTGTTCTCATTACATGTTCCTCGAACTAATCCTTCACTCCCCTTCTTCCATTTCTTTTCCTCCATCCTTTCTTCCCTTCCTTCCTTCCTCTCCCTTCCTCTCCCCATTCTAGTTCACACAGCCCAAGGCCATGGGAATGCTCTTGCCCTTCACATGGACTCCGTCGTCCGTCATGCGTCGTCCCCATCTTACGTCGTCTGTCATGCGTCGCCCGTCTTACGTCGCCTATCTTACATCGTCCGTCAGACGTTGCCCGCCACACGTCGCCAGTCCGTCATACGACGCCCGCCTTACGTCGTCCGTCATGCGTCGCCAGTCCGACATACGTCGCCCGTCCGTCACACACGTCATCCTTTCCTTAACCTGGCACGCTTCAATCTCCCTCTGAAGCCATTGGCGCCAATCTCGCCCAAAAACCGGCCTTGATGGTCCCTGGGTCCAGACCCATTTTGGAATTGTGTCTCGCAACCCCCCCCCCCCCCCCCCCTTCCACTCCACCCCCACTCACACCCTCCCCTTCCACCCCCACCCGAAATGGCTTCTTTGTTATAAAATCAGAGCATCTTCTCTCAAGTATCCAGAACTTCTTTAAGGTAGGACTACTTCAAATCTGAACCATAGGTACATAATTACGAGCTGTTTAACACACATCACAGTTATATCTCTGTTGAGTACAGTGTTGACTGGTTCTTATTCTTCAATTACGTCACTGGTATTCTGAACGTCAATTAATATCTGACAAAGAACATCTGATACTTTGGTAACATTCAGGTCAGGTCAGAGGCACACAGGGTCACGTGTCCCTCAGGGTTCTCTTCCCCTTTCCCCACTGGGGCTCCGCCTCCACTGTCCCCTTCCTCCTCCTGCTTCTCCTCTTGTAGCCCCCTCACACTCCTCCTCCCCCCTGCTTCCCCTCCTACAGCCCCTTCACCCCTCCTCCTGCTGCTTCCCCTCCTTAAAGCCCCTTCACCCCCTACTTCCGTCGCTCCTCCCCCTACAGCCCCTTCGCCCTTCCATCTCCTCCTCCTTCAGCCTCTCTCCCCACCTGGCTCGGCAGGTCCGTCCCCCTCACAGTGTGAAGCGGACTAATTAGCTACATATTTACTCCTAAGAGTCGGCCATGGGTAAATTACTGGCAGGGGAGCCGCGCACACCTCCCTCGTCATCACCTCCATCCACGCCATCACCACAACCACGCCTTTAACGCCACCATAAACCGCGCCACCACTCTCGAACCACAACCACGCCGTTCACAACCACCACCACCACCATCGCCGCCACATACCACCACACCCCCTTTAATAACACCACGCTACCATACCTCCCACCACAACGCCGAGACTACCCTCAACGCCTACGACTCCTCCCTTGCCCCCCAAGCTCGACTCCAGACGACTCCGAAGATTTACGCCTAAACTAATTCCGCTGATCAGAAACGTGGACGAGGAAGGGAAACTGTTTACGAAGTTCATCAGCAATTTATTGGTGATGAAATCTGTAAACAGTGGTGAGCGGGTAGAGTGCATCCTGCTTTACTATCTCGTCTCTACCAATAAAGATCATGACCCCAGGGGCGCCACGACCCTCCTGAAGCAGATAACCTCGTCATGGACCATCAGGTCTCCTGATGCCCCACCTTCAAGTAGTCATCCGAGTACTGACGACGACGATGACGAAAACTCGACAGAGAGACCACACAGCGGCACGACAGGACGACACTGCTACAGGCCCTAGTGATGACGGCACTGTCACAGGCCCTAGTGATGACGGCACTGTCACAGGCCCTAGTGATGACGGCACTGTCACAGGCCCTAGTGATGACGGCACTGTCATAGGCCCTAATGAGGACGATAGTATTACAGGCCCTAGTGAGGAAGTCACTGTTACAGGCCCTAGTGAGGACGACACTGCTAAAGGCCCTAGTGAGGACGACACCTGCTGCAGGCCCCTATAGTGAGGACGTCACTACTACAGGCCCTAGTGAGGGCGTCACTGCTACAGCCCCCTAGTAAGGACGACACTGTCACAGGCCCTAGTGAGGTACGGTCCTCACTCAGCAGCAACCCTTCCCACTCGACTGTACCCTCGACCAAATGAAGGGCGGGGGGGTGAGTGGAACCCCCCTTAACTGAGTCTGTGTGTCCCTGAGTGAAACAGTGAGTGTGTGAAGATGTACGTACGTGCGTACGTGAGTGCATTTCATCCACTCACCCTCCCCCCTAAAAAAAAAATGAAGGGCAGTAGAGTATCTCCGCCTCCTACACTCTCTCCTCGAACCTCCGCGTCCAGCCTGACAGCAAAGCCAACAGACATCAGTCAAGAAACACAGATACATCAGGGTGATATCATAATCTCGAGGGCAATGTCAACACAGGCATCAATATTCCCGCCTAAAGCCAAACAAATTCCCCGCAACAGAGCCAATGTACACTGTTTATGGACGATCTTTCTATATACAGAATATACGTACATTTTTTTGTTCTCT
The DNA here is from genome assembly GCF_036320965.1 of Panulirus ornatus. Lineage (NCBI taxonomy): Eukaryota > Metazoa > Arthropoda > Malacostraca > Decapoda > Palinuridae > Panulirus > Panulirus ornatus. Next base: position 18,805,591 of record NC_092279.1, read on the forward strand.
TTAATCGTTACTTGTAAGAGGCGTGGTGGTCCGGGAGAGGGAGAGGCGCTGGAGAGAGAGAGAGAGAGAGAGAGAGAGAGAGAGAGAGAGAGAGAGAGAGAGAGAGAGAGAGAGAGAGAGAGAGAGAGAGAGAGAACAATGCCCCCTCCCCCCCTTACTGTTAAGCGTGCCGACCGTATGAAAAAAAAAAGGTTAATTTGTTTCCGTTCAGCGGCGCCCCCTCGTTATCTGGCCGCCATTGACCGCACCAAGGGTATAATTTTCCTTCCTGTCCGCCCCCTTCCTCCCTAACCCCCATATTCCCCTTGCCCTGACACCACCCCTCCTTCCCCTCTCGCCCGACCCCCCTTAACTCCCCTCACCCCTCAACCATCCATACTCCTTCACCAACACCCCTCCCTTCTTCCCTTCACTTCGACCCCCCCTCATACAACCCTATTCTATAAACCTTTCAACACCCCTCCCTCTACCCATTACCCTCCGTACACCACCTTTTTACCATCACCTTTTGTTACACCCCTTTTGGCCTCCTTGTCGTCTTCCTGTCGGCCCTTGCTCTCCTCGACCTCCCTGCCCTAAGGTGCCACACTGCCCTTTGCTGCACCATCCTCCCTCCGTCTACGTTGACCAAGAGCACTGCATGCTGTTCCCTGTCCTCCTCCAGCAGCGTCCTCCCTCCGTCTACGTTGACCAAGAGCACTGCATGCTGTTCCCTGTCCTCCTCCAGCAGCGTCCTCCCTCCGTCTACGTTGACCAAGAGCACTGCATGCCGTTCCCTGTCCTCCTCCAGCAGCGTCCTCCCTCCGTCTACGTTGACCAAGAGCACTGCATGCTGTTCCCTGTCCTCCTCCAGCAGCGTCCTCCCTCCGTCTACGTTGACCAAGAGCACTGCATGCCGTTCCCTGTCCTCCTCCAGCAGCGTCCTCCCTCCGTCTACGTTGACCAAGAGCACTGCATGCTGTTCCCTGTCCTCCTCCAGCAGCGTCCTCCCTCCGTCTACGTTGACCAAGAGCACTGCATGCCGTTCCCTGTCCTCCTCCAGCAGCGGTGGTGGACACCTTCGTCACAGACCGACCATCGGGTCTCGCACGACCTCAGATCCTTTCTCTCCACGTCCTTCGTGCCTGTACCACCTTCAACACCCGCTCCTCCTCCTCCTCCTCCTCCAGTGTACAGCTCCTCCCCTCACTTCGTCTACTACCTACCCCCCTCTCTCTCTCTCTCTCTCTCTCTCTCTCTCTCTCTCTCTCTCTCTCTCTCTCTCTCTCTCTCTCTCTCTCTCTCGACCTTCTTCTCTCCCTCCCTCCTATACCTTCTCCTCCTCACCCTCGGCTCAGCTCGTTAATCCCGAACCTTTCCTCCTCCTCATCCTCCTCCTCCTACCCTCCCACGTCCTCCCTACGTTACCAGAGCCCCATTCAACCCCTTCCTTCTTGGCTCTCCCTGCACTAGAGACACTCTCTCTCCTCTCTCGTCCTCTTCCCTCCCTCGCTTCTCTCTCTCATCTACTTATTCCATTCGCTCCCCCCCTACTTCCCCCCTTTCTCCTCTTTTTTTCGTTTCCTAACCACTTCCATTCCTTTAGGTCTCTCTCTCTCTCTCTCTCTCTCTCTCTCTCTCTCTCTCTCTCTCTCTCTCTCTCTCTCTCTCTCTCCTAATTTTTGATATTTTTCTCCTCTCTTTTCGTCTCCCAACCACTTCCCACTCCTTTGGGTGACCTTCCTCGAGAATATTCTCTCCTCACTTTGCATTTCTCGTTATATCTCACCTCCCTTCAATAAAAGCGAGTCTCGTGTCCTCTTCCTCTGTAGTTCGCTGTTGACTACCCTCGTTCTTTGCTGTTCTCTCTCATTCCAGAGCCGTATGTACCTCATCTCTCACACCGTGTGTCATCTCCCGGCGTATTGTATCTTCCCTCCTGTCTCTTCCCAGCGCATCGCGTCTCCAGCACCACCCAATGCATAGTTACCTATTCCACTCTGAATGTACCCCCATCTCTCCCACCATCTTAACCATTGTGGTTTCTCTCCCACCCACGACAGACACCATTCCATTACCCATTCCCGTCGTCCTCCGCCTCCCACACCGTTCATGCATCCACCCTTCTACCTCAGACTAATCAACCACATTGAATCTTACATCTATCATGCATTTCAATTTTCCTATCTATCATCTCTCGGCTTCAATCAACCATCGGTTCGTCTCTGACGAAACCTATAAATACAATCTTACGTCTCTTAATATTCATTGCCTCAATCTTTCTCATTATATTCAATAGTCTAGTCTTTTCTTTTTTTTCCTTTGTTTCTCTCTCTCATTCTCCAGCTATGCAACACTAAGTCTCTTAAAACACCATCCGATCTTTCAGCTTGTGCACCAGTGAGTCGATCTTCTGTCGCTGACAATATTCATATACCCAAATCTTCCGTCTCATATCATTCAGCTGCTCAACCCGTCTTATCATGTAGTCATCCAATTTTCCGTCTAATCTGGTGATCCAATCATTCGTTTAGAGAGTTATTCATAAGCTCAATCCCACGTCATTCACCCGTCCAATCCCTCGTCTCAGAGATCACCTAGTTATCCAATCCCTCGTCTCACACGTCACCTGGTTATCCAATCCCTCGTCTCTCACATCACCTGGTTATCCAATCCCTCGTCTCACACGTCACTTGGTTATCCCTCGTTTCAGACATCACCTGGTTATCCAATCCCTCGTCTCTCACATCACCTGGTTATCCAATCCCTCGTCTCACACGTCACTTGGTTATCCCTCGTTTCAGACATCACCTGGTTATCCAATCCCTCGTCTCACACATCACCTGGTTATCCAATCCCTCGTCTCAGACATCACCTGGTTATCCAATCCTTCGTCTCACACGTCACCTGGTTATCCAATCCCTCGTCTCACACGTCACCTGGTTATCCAGTCCCTCGTCTCACACATCACCTGGTTATCCAATCCCTCGTCTCAGACATCACCTGGTTATCCAATCCCTCGTCTCACACATCACCTGGTTATTCAGTCTCCGACAGAAAACCATCTTGCCACCCCAAAACCCTTCCTGTCTCTTTTGAAACCATTACTGGTCTCAAAAACCATCTACTCCCTTCCTAAACCTCCGTCCTGCAGTTTTCCCAAGGCAACTCGCAGCGTCCTAAACCGCTCTCATCTCTCTAAACCCGATTTCTAAACCCAAACTCCTTAAACCACACACACACACACAACCGTCTCAGACCGTGCCTACCTCTCCCAAACCACACACCACCCCTCCTCTCACCCTAAACGTCATCCCCTCTCCCTTAACCTCTCTTTAAACCCCTAAACTTCGAGACAACACGCTGTACACACTCCTATGTAGACCCGATTACTCTCTCTCTCCCGCACCCCTACCCTAGCTTCACAATCACCCTTAACCAACCACTTAACAACCGAACACGACCTGAACCATTAATTACCGACATTTCACACCACACACGCCCCTCTGTCCATTACCTGTCCCTTTCATGTCCCCGTCTAATCATTACCACAGGTAAACCCCCTCCTCCAACCCCCTCTCCTTCATTCGATCGTCACCTGATAATTACAAGGCCCAGTTATCCATTAATTATCTTCCTCTGTGTCCTTTTTTTTTTCTCTCTCTCTGTCCAGTGAGTCAGGTTAGTTAGAGGGTGGCAGCACACAGCTGGCTAGCTTCATGTCAGGACCCAGACATGGAACCTGACGATCAAACATTCACACTGAGGTATTTCCCAAGGTTCCGCCCGTACCACGGATGTTACGCTACCTTTTACAAGTAGGTTTAAGTGGCGGGTGGAGGAGGAGGAGGAGGAGGAGGTGTGTGGTGATGAACGGAGCGGGGAGTGGAGCGGAGGGTAGGATCCGGCTGATGGCTATGAGTGTGTGTGTGTGTGTGTGTGTGTGTGTGTGTGTGTGAGTGTAAAAGCGCCAGAACGTATGAAAAAGGTAACCTAAAAAAAAATAAATATATCCAAAAACAAAAAAACAATTTAAACTAATACAATTTAAACTAATACGATTTAAACTAATACAATTTGGTTTCCGTAAAGAAAACAGTTATCATTCCCTCTACGCTGACACTAATGTTTTCTCCAGTTTTCTTCCACTGTTGTCATTATCATTTGGTCTCTGCCTCTGAGGCTTCAAATAACATTGGTAGCGCGCTTTCCCGGGTGACAGTACATCTGTAGGGCGTCGTATAGTGGGGTATAGGAGGGTGTCATCTCTCCGTTAAGTGACCATCGGCTAACAAATGACGTCCAATCCTCAATCGGCAAAACAAAAAAAGAAAAAAGAAAAAAAAGAAAAAAACTCAAAATTTTGATTCATGTTGATGTAGGAACGTCGTATCTTAAAAAAAAATCTTAATCCAGGGACTTTACGTCCAATGCTCAATCGGCCAAAAAAAAAAAAAACTCAAAATTTTGATTCCTATTGATATAGGAACATCGTATCTTGAAAAACAAAATAATCCTAATCCAGGGACCTTTTTTTTTTGAACGCCGTATCTTTTCAAAAAATAATGCTAATCCTGGGACCTTTTTTTTTTGAACGCCGTATCTTTTAAGAAAATAATGCTAATCCAGGGACCTTTTTTTTTTGAACGCCGTATCTTTTAAAAAAATAATAATGCTAATCCTGGGACCTTTTTTTTCAAACTATGGGATACACTAGAGCACAGTGGGATATGTCTTGAGAGGGCACTCTGTGAATCGGGGTTACACTGCGAATTTCCCTCTGGGACGTGACTCAAATGACCTCACGTGTGGCCTTAACACCACACAACTCAGCGGTAGACACGGGAGATTCCCCTTCACTAGTTATACAGTGAGAGACTCGCGTTCGGTGACTCTGACAGCGTTAGCGCGCATTCACCCCATTCGGCGCCAGCAATGATGATTGTGCCTTTCGTTCGATCGCAAACATGAGCGGTCGAACTGAAGAAAGGGATCTGCTGTTAGATATTTTCTGGCCGCTTATAGCCAGAGCCTGACGAAGTCGACGTCTACGGACGTCCCTTCCGCGAGAGAGAGAGAGAGAGAGAGAGAGAGAGAGAGAGAGAGAGAGAGAGAGAGAGAGAGAGAGAAAGAGAGAGAGAGAGAGAGAGAGAGAGAGAGAGAGAGAGAGAGAGAGAGAGAGAGAGAGGGGAGGAGGGGAGGGAAGGAGGAACCGTGCAAGAACCAGAGAATTTTGGTCGCTGATCAGAGATAACAGCCATCTTCTCGAGAGGCTGGCGAACAAAATCTCAACCCCAGTGTGTGTGTGTGTGTGTGTGTGTGTGTGTGTGTGGGGGGGGGGGGGGGGGTAAGATGGTGTACGTCTGTGCAACCCCCCCTCCCCACCCACCCCCCCAAAAAAAAAAAAAAACTAAAAATGCCTCTTTAAGCCAAGTTCCTCGAGTCTTCGAAAAAAAAGTCTAATGGATGGACGTAAGGTACACAGAAAAAAAAAAGGCTCTCGCTGGCAAATGTTCTATGCCTCGAATTGAGTCGAAGTGGTACTCTTTCTTCAACAGGTGAGCGCTGACGTATGGAAAGAATGAGCTGCCCATTACAATGGTGGAGGAGCAACGCGACGGACATGTTTGAGAACGAAACTGATACACATAAGATTTCGCTCGAAGTCCCACGACCATCGTCATCTGCACCTTCTTGGTCACACTGAACAGTTGGTGAGTCGGTCTCTTTGCAGCATCTTCTAACTACGACTGCATATATCCTCCACTATCGCAAAGCGCCTCGGGAGGACCCAGTGGTCTTTTGCTGTTTGAATTCCTTTGCTTTCCTTTGTGAATGGGGGTGGGGGGGTGGGGGTGGGGGGTGATACAAACTCCCCGTCCCTTACCCCACATCCCCAACCGCCTAATTGCCCACACCATCCTGGACAAACGACACAAAACATAAACCCACCTACGAAAAACCACAAGCCACAGAGAGCTCATCCTCAAAAACCTCCTAACCACAACCCCCCCCCCCCCCACAAAAACCCCAAACAACAAAAAAAAATACCTATCCACACAAACCTCGAACCGCAAAGAACCCATCCACACAAACCCCACACAACAACAACAACAAAAAAAACCCCATCCACAAACCCATAACCTAAATGTATCGGCCGAAAAGAAAATACGAAAAATGGGACAATTACCACAAACACAGCGTGTGCAGCAGCCCACACAAACGACAGAGTAGCAAACCCCGAACACATACACGACTCACTTCGGAGATCTGACGAGGCCAGGAGGGTGGGTGAAAATATTCCTCTATGTAATCATTGCTCCGGGCAGGGTTCAGTCATGACGGAGGTGCCTGTAATAGGTCACTGTAAACCTCCTGTAATATCCCCCAAACACAATTCTCAATGCTGACCATTCTGCTGAGAATACAGCATTTATTTTCATGATGTTTCTTTTCGAATCTCATTATACTGCAGTGAGATGCATTCCCCTATATCATCCTCTCTAACGCAAAGAACTCTCAAAAGGGTCTATTTCCGTAGCGTCAAGAGACTTTTCCCTCCCTCACCCCCTATAATCACCGATAATTACGATTACACTAATTATCCAATCCGTAATAATCTCCTAATATACGTATAATTACTTAATCGTTCTTGATTGCGGGCGGAAACCTCGCGAGAGGGTTCAATCTAACTATTAGGGCAAGCCATCGCGAGGCACGTCTCCCTTCAAGGGCTCTCAAGATACCTTGATGATCATTATGACGAAAGCGACCCGAACCTCACCCCCTCAACCACAACACACACACACACACACACACACACACACACACACACACCCGCACCCGCGCCTGACGGAGGTCACCCCCAGCACTGTGGTGGGCATCTCCTCCCCTTCGTCACCCGCTACGTGTGGATGCTCCGTCCAAAACAGCAGCAACCCTCCCACCCACATCCTGCCAATAGTGTGGCGACGCCGCGCTGAGGCCAGCCAGCAGCTGGAGGCTCCTCCCCACCCGATCACATATACTCACACTCACCGGGCACCTTCCATGCAATCCTTGCTTTTTCCCTTGCTTGTCAAGCCTTGTTTATTTTCCCTATCCTCGTTCTTCCATCACAGCTTTGTGTCAGTCCTTGCTTATATCTACATATATCCCTCCTACTCGTCTATGCCTGCTTTTTCTATCCATATATGTCTATCCACCTCTTCCTTCCTCTTGCTTTACTCTCACTTCCCTGCTTTCTCCTCTCTGTCCTCAACGTGAAAAATCTCACTCTCTCTCTTTCTCTCCCCCTCGCCTCCTTCCCACACTGTCCTCTCACCTTATACAAAACTTACTCTCCCAATATTCGCTTCTCAGTCTCCTCTCCCTTTTCTTAACTCTCCCTTCTCACAGTTTCCCTTACCTTCTCTCTCTCTCTCTCTCTCTCTCTCTCTCTCTCTCTCTCTCTCTCTCTCTCTCTCTCTCTCTCTCCCTTCGATCCCACACACTCTCGCTTCATATCTTAACCTCCCTATATCCCCTGGGGATAGGGGATTAAGAATACTTCCCACGTATTCCCTGCGTGTCGTAGAAGGCGACTAAAAGGGGAGGGAGCGGGGGGCTGGAAATCCTCCCCTCTCGTTTTTTTTTTTTTTTAATTTTCCAAGGGAAGGAACAGAGGGGGCCAGGTGAGGATATTCCAAAAAAGGCCCAGTCCTCTGTTCTTGGCGCTACCTTGCTAACGCGGGAAATGGCGAATAGTATGAAAGATATATATATATATATATATATATATATATATATATATATATATATATATATATATATATATATACACCCCCATACACACACACACAGTCATCTCAAAAAAAAAAGATTTACATTCATCCTAAGACAAGAGAATCATATTAACAATAACCATTCTCATTATAACTTCCCCATCCCTCCCTGTACCATTTTACCTGCTAATCCTTAACATCGCCCCCCCCCCCCCATTATTCACGGTGTCCAGTCTGCCAATTACCTTTGTCTAACAACATAATGGTCTACCCCCCCACCCTCTCCCCTCTCCAACCCCAAGGTCCCCTAAACTTTTTTTTTCTCTTTATCTCCGTTGACTTCCCTGAGGATCTCCATAACCATGAAGAGAGAGAGAGAGAGAGAGAGAGAGAGAGAGAGAGAGAGAGAGAGAGAGAGAGAGAGAGAGAGAGAGAGAGGATCCGACCCACTTTCGATTGGCTTTTCCATACATACATACATATATATATATATATATATATATATATATATATATATATATATATATATTTTTTTTTTTTTTTTTTTTTTATACTTTGTCGCTGTCTCCCGCGTTTGCGAGGTAGCGCAAGGAAACAGACGAAAGAAATGGCCCAACCCCCCCCCCCCCCCCTACACATGTACATACACACGTCCACACACGCAAATATTCATACCTACACAGCTTTCCATGGTTTACCCCAGACGCTTCACATGCCTTGATTCAATCCACTGACAGCACGTCAACCCCTGTATACCACATCGCTCCAATTCACTCTATTCCTTGCCCTCCTTTCACCCTCCTGCATGTTCAGGCCCCGATCACACAAAATCCTTTTCACTCCATCTTTCCACCTCCAATTTGGTCTCCCTCTTCTCCTCGTTCCCTCCACCTCCGACACATATATCCTCTTGGTCAATCTTTCCTCACTCATTCTCTCCATGTGCCCAAACCACTTCAAAACACCCTCTTCTGCTCTCTCAACCACGCTCTTTTTATTTCCACACATCTCTCTTACCCTTACGTTACTTACTCGATCAAACCACCTCACACCACACATTGTCCTCAAACATCTCATTTCCAGCACATCCATCCTCCTACGCACAACTCTATCCATAGCCCACGCCTCGCAACCATACAACATTGTTGGAACTACTATTCCTTCAAACATACCCATTTTTGCTTTCCGGGATAATGTTCTCGACTTCCACACATTTTTCAAGGCTCCCAAAATTTTCGCCCCCTCCCCCACCCTATGATCCACTTCCGCTTCCATGGTTCCATCCGCTGACAGATCCACTCCCAGATATCTAAAACACTTCACTTCCTCCAGCCTCTCACCATTCAAACTCACCTCCCAATTGACTTGACCCTCAACCCTACTGTACCTAATAACCTTGCTCTTATTGACATTTACTCTTAACTTTCTTCTTCCACACACTTTACCAAACTCCGTCACCAGCTTCTGCAGTTTCTCACATGAATCCGCCACCAGCGCTGTATCATCAGCGAACAACAACTGACTCACTTCCCAAGCTCTCTCATCCCCAACAGACTTCATACTTGCCCCTCTTTCCAAAACTCTTGCATTTACCTCCCTAACAACCCCATCCATAAACAAATTAAACAACCATGGAGACATCACACACCCCTGCCGCAAACCTACATTCACTGAGAACCAATCACTTTCCTCTCTTCCTACACGTACACATGCCTTACATCCTCGATATATATATATATATATATATATATATATATATATATATATATATATATATATATATATATATCAGTATACCGAATTTCGTTAAATCCACCGTTACACCTGTTCGTTATGGTGTTTACATGTCATTAGCAGAGCAGGCTGGGCTACGGGAGGGTCATAAGCACACAGGGCCGTGACCCTGGCCACCACCACACATTTATCGAAAGCGTCCGCCATTAATTAACGTCATTAGCTATGCCATCATCCCCGACGCGGTGATGCTAATCACCCTACGGTAATTGACAAGGGAGATATGGAGAGGAGGAGAAGAAGGAGAAGAAAAAAGGAGAGGATTAGGAGAAGAAGGAGGAGGAGGAGGAGGAGGAGGAGGAGGAGGAGGAGGAGGAGGAGGAGGAGGAGGAGGAGGAGGAGAAGAAGAAGAAGAAGAAGAAGAAGAAGAAGAAGAAGAAGAAGAAGAAGAAGAAGACGATGATGATGATGATGATGATGATGAAGATGATGATGAAGAAGAAGAAGAAGAAGAAGAAGAAGAAGAAGAAGAAGAAGAAGAAGAAGAAGAAGAAGAAGAGGAAGAAGGGGAGGAAGAAGAAGAAGGGGAGGAAGAAGAAGAAGAAGAAGAAGAAGAAGAAGAAGAAGAAGAAGAAGAAGAAGTAGAAGAAGAAGAAGAAGAAGAAGGGGAGGAAGAAGAAGAAGAAGAAGAAGAAGAAGAAGAAGAAGAAGAAGAAGAAGGGGAGGAAGAAGACGAATCTTCAACCATCATATAAGTATGCACAGTGACAGACGGGGTGAGGCACTGGTTATACTGTGTTGACACACACCGATCAACCCATCAATCCAACTGAGTAACCGACTCGTCAACCGACCGACAGACAGTACAAACAAAGCAGGGACAGTGGAGCAACCAACCGACCAGCAAACAAGACCAAACCAACCAACCAACAGACAGACTAACCAACAGATCGACCAACCAAGCAACTAGCAGATCGACCAACCAACCAACAGACAGACCAATCAACCAACCCACCGACCAACAGACCAGCAGATCGACCAACCAACCAACCAAGCAACAGACCAGCTGATCAACTAACCAACCAGTAGATAAACCAACCAACCGTCCAACCAACCAAGCAACAGACCCACCAACCCACCAACCAAGCAGCAAGATAGGCTCGCCTCCCTCCCCTACACACACACACGGAAGTAACCACGACCCAGCAAATGTTCGAGAAAAATGGTCTCTTATTTTGATGTCATGTTCTCCACCGTCTGGGACCTGTGCCGCCTACCCACATTACAATTCTATTCCTACAATACAGAGATACAGTCTGACCTGGCATGTGTGTGTGTGTGTGTGTGTGTGTGTGTGTGTGTGTGTGTGTGTGTGTGTATGCGTGTGTGTTTTACTACCTATTTTGGACCCCATGTCGTCCCACCCCTTCAACATAACATATTGGTCCGGCCGCTTTCCCAAAATATTCAAATTCCTCACATACACTACATTCTCACTTAATTAATTTCACCTTTTTAATTACTCTATTACTGACCAAAAAAAAAAAAAAAAAAGAGCGTTTCATTACATCGTTTCTCTCTTCTTTTTTTTTTGTTCTACTTTCATGTATCTCGTCCCCTACAAACCAACTGCGTAGAGAAATATTACCTAATTGAAATTAAAGTCTTAAAATGCGATTATTTTCAGTCACATAAAATCCCTCATTATTTTTCCTTTTCCCCCCCTTTTTGTGTACTTCAAGGTAGGTCAGAGCAAGCCCTGTTTACCACCCCTCTATACAGTCTACACCCATCAATTCAGGCACCATCTTAGTTAGCCTCACAATGATTTTCTTTTTTTTTTTTTTCTTTTTGCATTCCTTGTGACTGCTTCGATACACCAGACTCAGGTTTGTACACCATGTCAACCCTATTCTTACGTTACCCAACGATGTACTTCGATCATGGAGGCCCGAGTCCCTGGACTTTCTTTTTGTACACCCTGTGTCCTCTTCTGAGCCACCGCCCGCAAGAGGTGCATACAGTACATTAGCCGCTACTGTCGAGGGAGGGAAAAAAAATCGATCAGTATCTCAACCATGGAGTAAATATTTCCCAAATCATATCACCATGTCATGACCCAGTATGCGGGCAGGTCATGACCCAGTATGCGGGCAGGTCATGACCCAGTATGCGGGCAGGTCATGACCCAGTATGCTGACCCCACGTCAGCTGGTGGTGAGCATGCTGCTCTAACATTCTTGCCAAAGTGTCGGATAAATGATAAGAGAGAGCTTTGTGCTTATATCCCACGAAATATCCCGTAGTATAATTCCTTTAAACGTCCCGTCCCTTCCCTTCCCAACTAACCTATAATTCTATGTGGTCCCATGAAGTATCCCAGAGTATAATCCCTTTAAACATCTCCTACCTAACCTATAATTTTACGTGGGATGCCCAGATAATTGTTCTATACGCCACTTAAACTATCATTTCACATTACCATATTCACTCAAACTTCTGCATCAACATTACCACAAGACTCTTTAACTAACTTTCTAATTTCTGTTCCCTCCTCACCAGTTTCTGCCACTAGTTCAGAATCATCTGCATACATAGAGCGTGATCTTACGCCCTTCGTAAAGTTGAGGAACACAAACGAAGAACGACACGGGTCCCAGGCTGGCGCCTTGCGGTACTGCACAAGCCACTAACTTCATATACAACGAAACATCATCCCTTCATGACTGTTCTCGTCCATATACAACGTCCCTCCTTCTTCCCACATACCCAGCAACACTAAAGCCAGCGTTCTCAATGTAACATCGTACCAAATGCCTTTGTAAAATCCAATTACAATCCATCCAACTCTCTCTCTCTCTCTCTCTCTCTCTCTCTCTCTCTCTCTCTCTCTCTCTCTCTCTCTCTCTCTCTCTCTCTCATCCTCGTATCATTCTAGTGACACAAACGTATTAAGGGTGATCAATGCTTGCCCGCCGTCCCACCTCATCAACGCAATCGCAATGTTTTTGATGATTCCATTTCGATTACATTTCTCCCCCTTCCCATCCTCATATCGTACGTAATACGCCAACCGACGGGACGAGGCTATATAGATCACGTGACCATCTCGGCCTCCCTCCTCGTACACAACGCATAAATGTAATAAATGTAACAATAATACCTACACAGGTCCCCCGCCCCAGTTGCCATCCAATAAATGTGATCTTTAGAAGGACGGTCACACCTGTGGTACACACTCCATCACCCCGGGGGATATTCGAACTCCCTCTCCGGGGGATTTGCTCTCAAACCACATCTTTCAGCGATAATGACTCGTGTGTGTGTGTGTGTGTGTGTGTGTGTGTGTGTGTGTGTGTGTTGTGTTGTGTTGTGTTGTGTTGTGTTGTGTTGTGCTGTGTTGTGTTGTGTTGTGTGTTGTGTTGTGTTGTGTTGTGTTGTGTGTGTGTGTGTGTGTGCGTGTGAGATCTGCACGAAGGGGAGGTATGAGGTAGGGAGGGTAGTAGAAGCAGTAGTAGATGTGGTAGAAGCTACAGCAGGAGAGGCAGCAGCAGCCCTGCTCTTAAGTACTGCTATATATACTGCTGTTTTTGTTTGTTGTTGTTGTTGTTGTTGTTGTTGTTCTTACGTCAGCAGCTGCTCTGACGTTTCCGCTCATAAAATTTGTACTCAGATTAATTTTTCGTTTTTCTTTTTTTTTCGTTTGCTTTCTTCGATGCTTATACCACAACGTCGGCTGTTATCCTTTCAAGTCGTTACCTTTCCATTTTAACTCCTCTCTCTCTCTCTCTCTCTCTCTCTCTCTCTCTCTCTCTCTCTCTCTCTCTCTCTCTCTCTCTGTTCCCTTCCCTCCTCCTCCTCCTCTCCAGGGTGGGAGAGGGTCGCAGGGAGGGGTCCAAGCAGACTACTACAGACGCCCCCCCCCATTAAGTGCCCCTTCCCCACACACACACACACACACACACACACACACACACACACACAATGCATCACCCTTCCCCCTCTCCCGCTCCTCTCTGACACGTCTCGAAGATATCACTCCAAACCCACCTCCTCCCCCCCACTCACCCAAACCTCCAATTCTCTCCCGAACGTTCCCTTTTCATATCGCCCTCCTCGCTCGCGCGCGCGCGCCGTGTCCCTCTCTAGCAGGGCGCAGCAGGTCCAGCTGATACCAGCTCGCTACCTGAGATGCGCTCTCCATCACCAGTCCTTAGTTCCGCCTGGCGATATCGTGTTATCTCCCTCCTCCCGCGACATCACGCCTCCCATTCTCTAATGTTGGTCTGATATTGTATCCTCCCTCGGCAGCCAGCCGGATGGATGCCTTGATAATACAACTCACGCCACCGCCTCCCACCTGATATCGTGGAGTTCTCTTTCTGGCTGGGTGCTAATAATAATAATAATAATAATAATAATAATAATAATAATAACAATAATAATAATAATAAATTATGATAATAATAAATAATAATAATAATAATAAGTAGTAGTAGTAATAATAACAATAACAAATAATAATAATAATAATAATAATAATAATAATAATAATAATAATAATAACAATAATAATAATAATAATAATTATTATTACTATCATTATTATTATTATTATTATTATTATTATTATTATTATTATTATTATTATTATTATAAAAACAACAACAATAATAATAATAATAATAATAATAATAATAATAATAATAATAATAATAATAATGATAATAAGCAAACGTTTACTAAATCAATTCAGTCAAAAGCTGACAGTGTACAGAGAAAAAAACACGCTATTAAACATCAGACCTTCAAACATATTAGGAAGGAAAGGCATTATCAAACCAGAGAGTAAGTTCCTGATTAATGATGTTCACAGTGGTTGTGATAAGGCTAGGCTCGATGCAGCTGTGTATTGACCTGCAACTAGGAGACGAGGGATCTCCATGCGGCATGAGGTGACGGTGGTGGGTGTGTGGTGTGATGTCTTAGCTACCTCCCGAAAGAGCTAGATGCAGACCAGGTGATGGCTGGAGCGACCTAGAGAGCACTAGAGTGTTGAGAGACTCTTGATAAAGAAGTGTCGAAAGGACAGACAAGGATGATGATGATGATCATGTATGTATGGTTGCTTCCACAGCATTTTAAGTCGACTTTGTTTGGCGGCGGATTTGGGAAGGCAGGTCACACGGCGCGAGGCATTGGTGAGCTTGGGGAAGAATGGAACACGTGCAGATAAACTTGACTTCAGGCACTCGAAGCTCGAGGATCTTCGAGGTAGCCAGGAGGCACGTGGCATCCACGAAGAACGTACAGACGATCGCCAGAGGATTGGATGGTGGTACCGGCACGTCCCTCCCGGCTCAGTCTACACCGTCCGAGGTGACACCGGAAAACTTGGCGGAGCCGACGTCGAAGTACTGCCGCCGAACACGAGACTCCATCACAGCAACAGTGTGTGTGGGACGCCATACGTGAAGGACTGAGAAGTTGGGGTGGGTCCCCCCCTTCGGAAGCGTTGAAACCAGACGACGACGCCCTCTGGAGCAGTCTGTAAGCCATGGAAAGGAATTCCTCCACAGCCTTAGGTGTGTGTGTGTGTGTGTGTGTGTGTGTGTGTGTGTGTGTGTGTGTGTGTGTGTGTGTGTGTGACTTTTCTTCTTGGTCCCCTTAGCTCTCTGAGATGATGCTCCGTCTCCTTTCTCTGACAAGTTCTCTTTGAAATCGCTCACCTGTTGGTCTCCATCTGTTCTTCTGACATCGCGGTCTTCGCTTCCCCAACTGTTGCATGGGAAGACGTCGTGTGCTTTAAAGATGATGGTCCCTCAACCTCCTTGAGTCATGGCCTACGCTGGTGATGGTGCTTTCCCCCCACCTCCCGCACCTCAGTCCGCCACCTAGCTACCCCGAACGAGGGACCTGGCCAATCAAGTTGTTTGGTGCTATTGGTCTCTCTCTCTCTCTCTCTCTCTCTCTCTCTCTCTCTCTCTCTCTCTCTCTCTCTCTCTCTCTCTCTCTCTCTCTCTCTCCCAAAATTTGCTGAGTTGGTATACCCTGAGGAGGTGTGTCCAGCACGTTCTCTGATGAAGGAAAGTTTCCCTTAACACAACATCGATTTCACGTCGCTCTGTCATTTCGCCGTGTGCAGTGGATGTCAAGGGTTTCCATCGTTTCCCCGTCTGGGGGTGGTCTTGCCTGCAGGGCTTCTTTTAAGTCCTCTGGCGTTGCCTGTGCGTCGCTTACGCATGTTCCTCCCTCCTCCCGCCCGTCGAAAGATCCGTCGACACGAACCCCTACAATTCCGCCACTCGACCCATCATAGGTAAGGTGGGTATCACTGCATACCTTCCCTTAGATGTCTCTCCCTACCTATCCCGAGACCTTCCCTCTCCCCTCTGCATATCACAGCAGACCCGCCGTCCGTCCCCTCTCCCCTGAAGTATCTCACTCCCCTCTCAGATCACCCCTTGTATCTGAGCCTCTCTCCCCTCAGTCCCGCACCCAGTATCGCCCGAGCAAGCACTCCCTCCCTTCCAGATACATCCTGCAGTAGTCCTGCACGACAGGAGTCAGTCCACACACACACACACACACCATTCCCCTCCTCTTCCCTCACATATCGCCTCAGTATCAAACCGTCCCCTCGCAGAAGACGCCTCAAAGCCTCGCCAACCACCACCCCTCACCTGCCACACCGGGCTACAGACGCGGCCGAAGTTCACCAGTGAGAAAGAGTGAACCAAAAAAAAAAAAAAGAAGGAAAATAAACCCGACAATTTGCGACGCCCTTCTAAAAAATTTCTGGCTGTGGCTCCCAGCGCTATACAGGCTGCATCGGGCAATCAAGTCACACTTCACCTTCTGGATTGTCCACTGAAAGCTGAGGAAATAGCCCTTTATTAATCCCGGCGCTCGAGGAAGAGGTGAATCATTTACTCCTGATTTACGGGTATTGGCGACCATAATTGAACCCCCTTCTCCTCCCCTCCTCACAGCAGGGGAAACGGTGGTCGGCTATGGGGAAGGGAGGAGGGGGGGGGAATGGGGAGGAGGAGATTTGGGTAGGGGGAGAGGCTGGAGAGTAGCGAAGAAATAGTGAGGAAGGAAGGAAGGGAAAAATGTAGATGAACACTGAAGGAAGTGAGGGAGGCTATATATATATGGGGGATGGGAGAGAGGAGGGAGAAGGTATCGGGAGGACAAAGACGCAGACCAGGACACATGGATGGTGAGGTAGGCGTCGGGGGAGGAGTGGACTGGGGCAAGACAGGGGTAGACGTGCTGTAGGCCAATCGAAAATTCTGGAGATGGAAGACATGTGTCACAGGGGGTGGGTGAGGGGGAAGTTACGGAGAGGCACAGGAAAGGAGACCGGTGAAGGAAGACGCACACAGTTTATACACGAAAAGAACAGGGAGAGTTCGAAGGTACGGGAAGGGAGAGTCTCAAGGTAAGGGTGGGAGAAATATGGGGGGGGGGTTCAAGTTCAGGGAGAGCGACACTAACGATGAGGGAGGTGGTTGTGGTGGTGGCGGAGGAGTCTCAAGGTTAAAGAAAATGGACGTAGTGAAGTTAGGGATATGGCGCATCTGAAGGTGAGGGGACCAGTGCCTTCGGAGGACGGTCGAGCTGCAGTGCAACGAGGGAAAAGGAGAGTCTTCACGACACGAGGGAGGAAGAGTTTCAGAGTGAATGAAGGGAGACCTTCAAAGTTCAGGAGACGGAAAATCTTAAGGTATGAGAAAGCCAAGCTTGAAAAGTATGGAAGAGGTAAAGTTCCACAATGACAGAGGGAGAGTTTCGTGGAAAGGATGAGGACAGACTTGCCTTTAAGTCTGGAACACTTGGAACTTCAAGGTAACGGAGTGGGGGAGCTTCTAGGTAAAGGAGATGAAAAGTCTTATAAAAGAGGATAGGAAACTTTCGAAGTAAAAGAGAAAGTCGGGGAGTCTGAACGAAATAGGTGAGTATTCACGGGAAGGACACCAGCGGAAAAGAAGGAGAAATAAAGAACAATTTTCACTTTCCATGCACCTTGCGTGGCAACCTATCATGGCCACATGTGGAAGAGGCTTTTGCAAAGTCTTTTCATACCACACCAACTTTCTGCGTGTGTCTTCCAGCGCCTCTGCATCCTCACAGGCGATCGAACAACTGTTGCTTGAGTTACGCAGAGTAACTCTATGAGGTGAGTCAACTTACGTATTGAGACTTATCACGAAAATCTTGAGTTGATGAGTGACGTGAGCGTTACTTACGTGATAGAAATGTTGCGAAACAAAAGTTGTTGCCTCGTGTACGTAACGGAGGAACGCGCGTCAATATCACAGACGTTACTGGGGTTACGCACTGACTGCCAACACCCTCCAACACTTACCCCACCACTCGCAACGTTCCATCACCCCTCCGTCCATCCATCCCACTTCGTATCCAACGGATCTCGAGCACTGACGGAGGGAGTGGCGGGGAGCCTCCTGCTTTACTTTCCTCTCTCCACATACACCACTGGAGGGAGCGGTGGGCGGAAAGGAACCTTCTGCTTTACTTTTCAGCCTCAGTAACCTTAAGCTACTACTACCCTCCTAAAGCAGATAACCCCTTGTCGCAGACCACCAGGTCTTCTGTCGCAGACCACCAGGTCTTCTGTCGCAGACCATCAGGTCTCCTGTCGCAAACCAATCAGGTCTTCTGGGATTATGTTCTCCCTCGAACTGACACCCACCGACTCAACATCTGCGACCTCGCCCAGTAGTCTCACACCACCTCGGTGCCTCCTGTACCGCACCCCACCACCCGACGCAAACGTTTGATGGCGAGGCGATCACCACCCCATTTGCGCGTCCGCTCATACATAGTCCCACAAGAAAATTACGTAAAGACTCCCTTTACAGCGCACACCAAAAAAAAAATATAAGGCTACTGCGGCTCATGATGCCGTAAGTATACGGCAAATCCTCCTAAAAGCTTTCTGATACTTTCCTAAATACACGATAAAGTATTCCAATGGTAACATTTCTTCTCGGGTTTTGGCCGCCTGCACCATTCCCTATAATTGACCTCCACCCAACGACCACTCGTACTCCTCACTCCTGATCCTCTTCCCCTCCACAACCCCACTACATATGGCTCCTATCCCCTCCTACCATCCCCACTAATACTCCTCACTCCTGATCCTCTTCCCCTCCACAACCCCACTACATATGGCTCTATCTCCTCCTACCATCCCCACTAATACTCCTCACTCCTGATCCTCTTCTCCACAACCCCACTACATATGGCTCCTATCTCCTCCTACCATCCCCACTAATACTCCTCACTCCTGATCCTCTTCCCCTCCACAACCCCACTACATATGGCTCCTATCCCCTCCTACCATCCCCACTAATACTCCTCACTCCTGATCCTCTTCCCCTCCACAACCCCACTACATATGGCACCTACCCCCTCCTACATATCCCCTCCTAAATGTCTTCTTCAAAGGAACACAAGTCTCAGGGGTCAAAAAGAGGAGGGGGCGTCTCGAGGAATGCTCTAATCACCACCAATTTACAATGGCATTCTGAAACCAAGGTAAGATTTTCACCCGGGAGAGAGAGAGAGAGAGAGAGAGAGAGAGAGAGAGAGAGAGAGAGAGAGAGAGAGAGAGAGAGAGAGAGAGAGAGAGAGAGAGAGAGAGAGAGAGAGAGAGAGAGAGAGAGAGAGAGAGAGAGAGAGAGAGAGAGAGAGAGAGAATAATAGCTACTACCAGAGCCCACCAAAATAAGGCTCTCTCTCTCTCTCTCTCTCTCTCTCTCTCTCTCTCTCTCTCTCTCTCTCTCTCTCTCTCTCTCTCTCTCTCTCACACACACACACACACACACACGCACATCTATCACGAACTCCTTTGTTATATTTCTTAAACGTTCGTAAATACATAATTCTTCAGCCTCCACCCTCACCCAACCATTACCCCCCCCCCCCCCCCCCCCCCCCCCTCCCCCCTCTTTCTCTCCCTCTCCCACTTCAGCAACTTGAAAGAAAAACCAAAGGAGTTCTCCTGCCTTCCCCCCTCCACTCCACTCCTGTGACGGCAGCAGCAGGCAGCACCAAAATCGTGTCCGACGCCAAATCGTCCTAATTGATCGTCGATCCTGAAAGCCCTCGTTTTTTTTTCCCACCTTTCTTTTTTGGTCTTTTTTTCTCTTTTTTTTTCTTTTTCTTCTTTTCTTTGGCTGCCTCGAGAACTGGGGCGGTGTGTAGCCATTCTGAGAAGTTTGTGCCGAGAGGAGTTCTGATTATTGTGAGTCTCGTCGCGTGTACGACTGATTTCTGGCCGCGAGTTCTTCCCTCATCTGACCGTGTCTGTGTCTCTGTCTGTCCGTCTATCTGTCTGACTGCTTCTTGGGGAGGGAAGGGGGATGAGAGGAAAGACGGCTAGGTTGGGCAACTATCATATTTCCAAGTGCATACAATACATTATCTGTCTTACGACTGGTCTCGACCCCTCCTAAAATACTTTAATAATATGATCTCGGAGGAAAATATTACAGTGCCCTTCAGGACGCGTCCAGCACATCATGTGCCCTTCAGGACGCGTCCAGCACATCATGTGCCCTTCAGGACGCGTCCAGCACATCATATGCCCTTCAAGACGCGTCCAGCACATCATGTGCCCTTCAGGACGCGTCCAGCACATCATATGCCCTTCAGGACGCGTCCAGCACATCATATGCCCTTCAGGACGCGTCCAGCACATCATGTGCCCTTCAGGACGCGTCCAGCACATCATGTGCCCTTCAGGACGCGTCCAGCACATCATGTGCCCTTCAGGACGCGTCCAGCACATCATGTGCCCTTCAGGACGCGTCCAGCACATCATATGCCCTTCAGGACGCGTTCAGCACATCATGTGCCCTTCAGGAAGTGTCCAGCACATCACAGGCTGGGACCCAGGTCTGGAAAGCCATGACATAATGGATACCAGACTTCAGATAAACACAAGTCTTATTACAGTAAGTCTTTTTTTTTCTCTCCTCTCCACAATTTCCTTTGAATTCAAAGTAGCTTCAGATACATAACTTATTTAATGAGTTAATTTCTTCCCTCGTTGTAACTATCTGTAATCCAAGCCCCAAGATTCGAAGCTGAGGAGGAGGATAAACGAAAAACCTGCTGAAGGAACGCGATGAATGATGAGTGCAATCGTGAGATGCGTTGATGATCAATTTTCTGATCCTCAGTACACTACCAGTGCATGGGTCAGCCCGGGGAATATATGTAACCAGAATTGGCTTGAGAGGTGTGTGTGTCCCTCTGATTACATTTCCTCGCCATCGCTACGACGTACACGATCCACCTTTACCCCTAAGATTCGGTCGACAACAGTCGACTACGTGAACAGGGACAACAGGAGTGAGTTAGGAGACTCGTCCATGTTGCCTCGTCCTGCCCCTAGGAATCAAAACCCAGGACCATTCTGTTGTGGTGAGCCGACTGCACTGACCACGGCGCCAAGAGCTACATCACAGGTGTTCACACCCAGGACCTATTAAGGCTTTTAACACCATACAGGGTGAAGTTCGCCTCAGACATGGCATGGGCCACACGTCAAGTGTGAGTGAGTGTTATGTGGTCGCTGAATTATCTTCTTAAACACCTGAAGAAGCAGTTAAGACTTTTTTAACTGGCAGTTAAGACTTTTTTTTTTCTTCCCTGTTGGTGAATGTCTTACATAGTCTGAGGTCGACGGCCATAATGACCCCCTTTGCACCGGAAAGGCCTAAAGCCTAACCCATCAACCAAACCAAACATGGCGAGGTTAGCCTCATCTGCTGGGTCGAACGAGTCTCTCTCGTCTCAGCAGGGCAGTGTGAGGGGTTGAGCCTCGGCACGTGTGAGGGACGGAGCGGCCGTCCTGAGCGTGCTCATGAGGCGAGAGTGTGGACGTCAAGCCTCAACGTGGGGGTACGTCACCGACGGGGAGGGGGAAGTGAGGTGACACGTCACCGACGGGGGGAGGAAGTGAGGTGACATGTCACCGACGGGAGGAAGTAGTGAGGTGGCATGTCACCGACGGGAGGAAGTAGTGAGGTGACACGTCACCGACAAGGAGGAGGAAGTGAGGTGACACGTCACCGACGGGGGGATGGGAGGAGGGCAGTGAGGTGACATCCCGCAAGGAGTACGTGATGAGTCACACTACAGAGGTTCAGGACACACCTCCCTCTCCCCTCACCATCAGTACCGACAACACTACCACAACCACCACCACCACTACAACCTCCATCAACAACGCCACCATCCATCTCCACCAGGCAGCAGCAACAGCCAGCAGCGATGTTCACAACTCCAATAGTTCTTACTCTTGTCAACTCCCGGTTCTACCCACGACACACGAGGCGGTCGTACATCCCAAAAGCGGAAACGAAACATCGTAAACACCTTTCAAAAGGTTATCAACTCTACGACAACAACAACAAAGGAAAGAAAGTCATACTTAACATACACACGTGGAAATGAAACATTCACTTGGGAAATAAAGAAGTCATACTTAACATACACACGTGGAAATGAAACATTCACTTGGGAAAATAAAGTCATACTTAACATACACAAGTGGAAATGAAACATTCACTTGGGAAAATAAAGTCATACTTAACATACACAAGTGGAAATGAAACATTCACTTGGGAAAATAAAGTCATACTTAACATACACAAGTGGAAATGAAACATTCACTTGGGAAAATAAAGAAGTCATACTTAACATACACACGTGGAAATGAAACATTCACTTGGGAAAATAAAGTCATACTTAACATACACACGTGGAAATGAAACATTCACTTGGGAAAATAAAGAAACTGTAACATCGACTTGGATTATAATGAACCTCCGCACCAGAGCATGAAACGATGAGATCCTTTCCAAATTTAACCCAAAGACACACGCCAGTCTTGGCTGGCGCCGCAGGGCAAAACGTCCTTACCCGTACCCATCCCTCCTGACCAGACAGACTCCTCTGCCAATATCCACACGATGGTATCCTTCGTGGGATTAGGAGAGAGAGAGAGAGGAGAGGGGGTAATATAGGGGCGCCGTCCCTCCCTCTATCTCTCTCTATTAAGACCTGCCGTTAATTACCAGCTAGGCTGGTGGTGGGTCGGGGAGAGGGGGGGGGGAGTGGTGTCGGGTCTCATTAATAACCATAATTACCACAGTAGTCGGGTTAAATTGCCATGATAGTCGGGGGGGGGGGGGAGGGGGCAGTTACCATCGGAGGAGCTAGCTCGCAATCATTGCCAGCACGGGGGGGCGGTCGAGCTCTTCTCCCCCCACCCACCGGGGCACATTACCACCCTCCTGTCCCACAACGTAATACCGCAATACGCTAATGCAATAGCAGACGAGGTTGGCAACACCTCATCCCAGATCACCCTCGTAACTGTCCTCGGTGTCAGGCATGCTGGAGGAGGAGGAGGAGGAGGCCGCCGGTGCCGGAGGACCTGCCGATTGGGTGCGCCTCGCCAGGAGAGAGAGAGAGAGAGAGAGAGAGAGAGAGAGAGAGAGAGAGAGAGAGAGAGAGAGAGAGAGAGAGAGAGAGAGAGAGAGAGAGAAACATATATATATATATATATATATATATATATATATATATATATATATATATATACATACACTCCGTCATACCCAAAGGACGTACCGTCGTGCCTACAGAGTACATACACGACCCAACAAATCAGGAGCTATATATATATATATATATATATATATATATATATATATATATATATATATATATATATATACTCGTGGTTAATCTTGACTACATGAGAGGCCTGCAGGAGTGAGGGAGAGCCGAACACCTGGTACGGACTCCAGCAGATCATCCTAGTGGTCACTTGGTGTCCAGGTCGCCTGCATCAATCTGGTCGTAATGTCCACCAGGGCAATCTAGGCCGGCTATGGTCAAGTCCCTCTCGCTCATCAAGTACACATCGGGAACAGAAGCCTCGATACACACACACACACACACACACACACACACACACACACACGACCGTGGTAACAACTCGTCCCCAAACACAGGTATGAAGTACCGTCGTCCTCATGGAGGTAGCCTGGTCCCAGACCCGAGTTATTTGCAACTACCTGAATCCCAGACCCCGTGTTTTTTTTTTTTTCTACTATTTTGGAGGCACCTCCGTCCCAAATCGAGTTTTTTGTGTTTTTTGGAGTCATCTCCATCCCAAATCGAGCTTTCGAACGTGCCTCCGTCCGGGATTGACGGTCTTTCAAGAGGCACAGAAGCAGCGGCCTCCAAAAAAATCGGGTTAAAGAGGCACAGAAGCAGCGTCCTAGAAAACATAATCGGGTTAAAGAGGCACAGAAGCAGCGTCCTCCAAAACATAATCGGGTTAAAGAGGCACAGAAGCAGCGTCCTCCAAAACAAAAAATCGGGTTAAAGAGGCACAGAAGCAGCGTCCTCCAAAACATAATCGGGTTAAAGAGGCACAGAAGCGGCGTCCTCGAAAACAAAAAATCGGGTTAAAGAGGCACAGAAGCAGCGTCCTCCAAAACATAATCGGGTTAAAGAGGCACAGAAGCAACGTCCTCCAAAAAAATCGGGTTAAAGAGGCACAGAAGCAGCGGCCTCCGAAAGAAAATCAGGGCAAGACCCCGAGTACGTACGTAGGCCTCGGCCCTTAACCCTCGGGCCGGTCGGGGCGGTACTCCCTCATCCCAGCGGCGGCAGGAGCAGCAAGGCGCCCTTAACAAGCTACTCCTTTATTATATGACCTCATAAACGGGGCAGTAAAAACCGGCTAACAACTCACCTTCCCGGCGCTAACGACCCAACAACTTACCCGCCGGACACAAACGACCCGAGGCGGCTCCTCCAACACCGGCACAAGGCGTAATTACTTTATTTGCCGCCCCTAACGAGCCTACTGCTACTGCCTGTACCCCTGCTAAGGAGGGAGGGTTTGGGTGGTGTGGTGCGCTACTAAGTAACGCAGTGTGTGTGTGTGTCCTGGCGTTACTGAGCGAGGATGTCGCAGGCGTTATCTTGAATGAACTATTACGAAATGGCAATGTAGATAGGCTCCTCTCGCTAACGTACTATCTGCAGTCACCTGGGATAACCAAATGAAAACGGTAGAGCTAATAGTGGGGGTAACCAAGTGAAAAGCTGCAGCTAATAATGGGGGTAACCAAGTGAAAAATTGCAGCTAATAATGGGGGTAACCAAGTGAAAAGTTGGTGCTAATAATGGGGGTAACCAAGTGAAAAGCTGCAGCTAATAATGGGGGTAACCAAGTGAAAAGTTGGGGCTAATAATGGGGGTAACCCACTGCCAACTGCCGAGTTAATAATGGGGGTAACCAACTGAAAACGGTGGGGCTTATAATGGGGGGTAACCAAGTGAAAATGGTGGGGCTAATAATGGGGGTAACCAACTACCAACGGCCGAGTTAGTAATGGGGGGTAACCAAGTGAAAACGGTGGGGCTTATAATGGGGGTAACCAACTACCAACGGTGGAGCTAATGGGGGTAATTCAAAAGAAAACGGTGTATCGATCTACCCTCTTCATAGTCAACAATCAACACCTGTGTTGTTTTTGTTGTTTTTAATAACAAAGCGATACAAAACCCTCCTCCTATCCCAATGCCCACTCATGTCCTATCCCTCAGCCACCTATCAAACTATCCCCTCACCTACTAACGTTCGAACAACCTATCTCCCTGCGACTAACGAGCTAAGAGCCCTTCCCCTAGCCACTAACGAGCTAACAACCAATCCCTCACCCACAAACGTCTAACAACCAATTCCGTGCTTACAAACGAGCTAGCAGACGACCTCCTCACCCATAAACGTGTTAACAATCTATCCCTCTAAGCCTAACGAGCTAACAGCCCTTACTCCCTAATCACTAACATGCAAATAACCTATCTTCTAATCACGATCTACTTATCCCCCATCCCCTCCTAACTATCCCCCTATCCACCACACATACACACACGAAACAAGATACAACATCCCTACTATCCCTGGACCCACCGTCCAACCCACTAACGACCTGATCACGTGACGATAACGACCCTGGGCTGACCTCCCTCCATCCCTTACCTCGCCTCTCACTTCCACACACCTCAAGGACGGTGGACGTCTCGACCTCGTCAGACAAAGGGGGGAGAAAAAGAAGTTTTAATCAGTGTCCTGTGAGACAATGGGACACCTGGGACGCACCACCTTCCCCCACCTCCTTAACTCTACACCTACACCAAGACCTAGGAGGAGGAAAAGGGGGCATGGCCCACATCAAGACCTAGGAGGAGGAAAAGGGGGCATGGCCCACACCAAGACCTAGGGGGAGGAAAAGGGGGCATGGCCTACACCAAGACCTAGGAGTAGGAAAAGGGGGCATGGCCCACACCAAGACCTAGGAGGAGGAAAAAGGGGGATACCCCACATCAAGACCTAGGAGGAGGAAAAGGGGGCATGGCCCACACCAAGACCTAGGAGGAGGAAAAGGGGGCATGGCCCACACCAAGACCTAGGAGGAAAAAGGGGGATACCCCACATCAAGACCTAGGAGGAGGAAAAGGGGGCATGGCCCACACCAAGACCTAGGAGGAGGAAAAGGGGGCATGGCCCACACCAAGGCCTAGGAGGAGGAAAAGGGGATGACCTACACCAAGACCATGGAGGAGGAAATGGGGGCATGGCCCACACCAAGACCTAGTGGGAGGAAAAGGGTGAGGCAAAGGGGGAGGAAAAGGGTGAGGCAGAGGGTGACAGATGATCACGCCTGCAAACGACCACCTCAGCCACTGGGCATACGCTGGGTGGCTGATGTTTCCTGAGTGACGGAGTCGCACCAGCAGGACCTCCCTCAACGTCCTTACGTCCGTACGTAAGGACGGTCACTTTACACCTGGGTCCTCCCCACGCCCGCCCGAGAAAGGTGTTTACAGCGTCCGTAATTAATAAGGCCTCGCCCAGTGCCATCTGATGTCATTGTCGGGGCGGCTATATATATATATATATATATATATATATATATATATATATATATATATATATATATATATATATATATACTTTTCCTTCCCATGTCGTCGACTAATTGTGAATTTGGATAAAGTTGTATCTATTGATATATTCTTTTTTTCACATTCTAAAATTTTTTTGACCAGATGACACCAGTTCAAACTTTCCTTCCTTCCTTCATTCCTCTCCTACACCGTTATCCCCACACCTTATCAGGAAAACCCCCCAGCGGTGCGTCACTTCCCCCTCTCTCTCTCTCCTCTCTGGAAAGACGTTCTTCCTCCGCATGACTCCACCGCCAGGCTCTCCCCTACACCCCTAGCATTATATGGCCATCATTTTCCCCCTTCTGAACTCTCTCTCTCTCTCTCTCTCTCTCTCTCTCTCTCTCTCTCTCTCTCTCTCTCTCTCTCTCTCTTCTCAGAAGACATCTTTTTTTCTCTCTCTCACTTCAGTCTCTCGGAACCAATTTCCCTTCCTCAGTTTCCTTATCCTGGACTATTACAGGTCTCGCCTCTTCATTCTTTCTTTTTCCTTTCATACTTTTCGTTCCTTGTCCTTTCCCTTCTCTTCCACTCTCCTCCTTTTTCTTTTTCACCATCCTCCTCACTCTGCCCTAATTCCGTTTCCTCTTCACCCAGTTCGCCTTCCCTGTCTTTTTCCTAGCTGCATTTACTCTCTAATCCCCTCCTATCACTTACCTTCCCCTCCTCCTTCCTCCCTCTCCTCCAACCGTTCCACCACCTCCTCCTTCCCGAGGTTCGCTTTCCACCTCTCCTTTGTTCCATCCAGAGAGATACCCCCCTTCTCCCCTCCTCCATTCCCGGGGCTCTATGCCAGGCTTTGGGCCGCCCTACCCGACCCGACCCGACCCTCCAGCACCGCCAAGCGCCCCTCCTCGCATCATTCCATTACCGTTTACAGCGTCCGTAATTAATAAGGCCTCGCCCAGTGCCATCTGATGTCATGGTCGGGGCGGCTATATATATATATATATATATATATATATATATATATATACTTTTCCTTCCCATGTCGTCGACTAATTGTGAATTTGGATAAAGTTGGATCTATTGATATATTCTTTTTTTCACATTCTAAATTTTTTTGACCAGATGACACCAGTTCAAACTTTCCTTCCTTCCTTCATTCCTCCCCTACACCGTTATCCCCACACCTTCTTTTTCTCTCGCCTTTCCACACCAACTTCAACACCATTTCTTTCTCTTTCTTCTCGTCTGCTCTCGCGGTTCTTTCATTTCCTTCAATACGGCTTGATTTCTTTCTTTCCTTTTTCTTCTTTTTTTTCACTCTCCTCAACATAGAGCCGATGGAAGACGTCGTCTATATAACCATCAGACTTGGTGTCTCTTCTTCCTCAAGGCCTGGCTCTGCTACGCACGTACTGTGGCGAGACGTAACAACACACACGCACGCCCACACCCCCGCCCGCGCGTGCGCCCCCTTAGAACAAGGGCGAACTCTCAGCCTGGAAATGTGATCTCTCGTCAATTCCATGACTGACTGGCGTTGCCGCTGCGTCTCCCATGCTACTGGCACACGTCGGCCTGATTAATGTTAATCAGTTGGGGCCGTTCAATGATCATCTGTGAGTAAATAACAAGGATGGGTGGGTGTTCCCCCCCCCCCCCCTCCCCTGAGTCACGCTTCGTTCTGAACATGTCATTCAAATGCTGGATGTAAACTATTGTTTATATCTGGTTTTGAACCTCGGTTTATACTTAGACGTAAACCTCAGTTTATACCAGATGTAAACAGCGGTTTCTACTTGGATATAAACCGCGGTTTATACTTAGATGTAAACCGCGGTTTATACTTAGAATAAAACACGGTTTACACTAGAGGTAAACCACGGTGTATACTTGGATATAAACCGCGGTTCATTTCTATCAAATCGAACTAGTGGTAATAGACTTTGTCATTTGAGGCTGCAGCCCTCCCTTTCCCCAGTCAGTCATAGGCATAAACCCAGTCATTTAAGTCACCCAGTCATTTAAGTCAACCCAGTCACATGGCGTTGACCCAGTCATAATCTAAGTTCCAGGTTCTGGCTCATGCCGTCGTCAAGCACTTGCTCTCCACTGGAGGAGGAACATCCGGCCACAGAGAGAGAGAGAGAGAGAGAGAGAGAGAGAGAGAGAGAGAGAGAGAGAGAGAGAGAGAGAGAGAGAGAGAGAGAGAGAGAGAGACAGAAGACCCTCCCATCACCACCACGAACACCAGCAGGATAATCCCTCTCCAAACATCATTGTTGTTCAATACAGAAGAATTCACTTATCTTGCAGGTAAATGTTGTGACAGTCTCGGCGTTCCTAATATTTTCTTCCTCTCCCACTCTTTCTTTCTTTTTAAGGGATAATTCAATTTTTTTTTCCTCTTTTACAGGATCGTTTACAGATGGACGGGTATGGAATGAGACGCCCATGGAGGGAGGAGGAGGATTCCATGATTAACCGGCGGGCGGAGGTGGCAGTCTCACAGTAAATCCATGGGAGGGGGTTCTGGTGAGGCAGATCGACCGACTTGGTTGGTGACCGCCAAGGTGTGCGTTCCTTTAGGGTTAAGCAGGAGTTACATGGCGATACGAGAGTAGGGCGAAAGTCCGTGACTTAAATCTAATTCTGATCATGATCAATATGACAGAAAATAACTGATAAAGAAAGAAACTATAACAGGTCTGATGAATCATCTTCGTACATCCACACCTCGTTGATAAGAATTAACAAAAAAAGGAAAATTACACATAAAAATACAATGATGAACTTCTATCGTTTTCCGTTTTCTTTTACCAGGTCCCGTCTGTAAGCCGTGTTCACCAAGTGCAAGTATATGACACATGCTGTATTCTGTACTACGTACCAACAACTGTAATGACCTTCACGGGGCCCCATCCTTCCGCTATATACCGCTCCCCCCATCCCTACAACGAACCTACACCCCCAGATACGGTACGTCCCCACGACCACCAACAAATGCACCCCACACCGCGGGACATGGTGCCTCCCTCCTCCTCCTCCTCTTCCTCCTTCCCCACCTCATCCCCGCATAACACAGCCAATGCATCAACCCAAAACATCCGACTCCCACCTCCTCACACTCTGCCTCACACTCAAGCCCGACTTCCTCACACTTGCCCCGCGCCTAAAGCCAACTCGGAACCACCAAACTTGCCTCAAACTGCCCAACTGGTTGTGATACTTGCGGCGACAACCTGGTTACCTGACTGCCTCCGTTAGTTGGCGACTTTCCTTCCCCCCCCGCCCCGCGCTTCCAGCTCAGATTCTGCTCAAACTTCGGATCATCCAAGTTCCAGCTTAAGCTTAAAAACACCTCCCTTGGCGCCGCACCACCGCTCCTCGGGGACACGACTATGCTAGTGGCCCCTTGAGCGCGCGACGGTACCCACGGGGGACACAGCCTCACACCAAGACGGTCTGACAACTCCTGGAGGAGTAAGGTCGTGTAGGATACTTGAGCACGTCAGTACGATCCTTCAGTAAGCTGACCTTGGCTCTGACCTGACCCTAAGTGATCCCTGGGGAGTCCCCACCTCACAAATCCACCCTAAACTCCCCCCTAAATGATCTCCTCCCCTCATCCACGTCCAGCTTCGTTTTCCCCCTCTCCCCCAACCACTCATTTATTCTCCCCAAGGGGTTCTGGATCCTCCTCCTCCTCCTCTTCCTCCTGCGTCCACCGTGGGTGGGAAGAAAGACAAATCCTGCGAGGATCCTACCAGTCAGGCAGCCCCACACTGCAGGGCGGAATTCCCCACACGTCTCGCCTTTCCTCTGTGACGTCACACGAGACTATGGCGGGGTCACGTGCGTCGGCGCGGTGGGTGTACGAAATCTCTCGCAGATTCGTTGCAGACGTCGTCGAGTCGACGGAAGCCGTTGGAGCCACCTCCCCTCCGTCAGCGTTACAATCAAACCCCTGGAGAAGGTCCTCCGGAGCGCACGCACGGTGTTGCCGTATCGTCCAAGACTTACGAAGGGGAGACATCCCCCCCCCTCTCCCTCCGGTAAAACTTAACCCCACCCCCTCACTCCCTCTTGGGTCCAAAGTTTGCATTATCGAAATTCCAGCTTTTGAACCCTTTGAGGACGAGGGCACGATCTCCGGGGGAACGACACGACGGTGCGATGATACTCGCCAAGCCTCGTAGGGCGTGACCCTTTGGATATAGGCGGCTTCGGTCGTACCGTCGTGCTCAAGGGTCGCACCGTCGTGCTCATGGGTCGTACAGTCATGCTTAGGGGCGGGGAGGGAGCTAACATTTCTCCACCCGCTAGAACGCCCAATCTCCCCTTCCCCAAGCCCTTCTCCTCCTCTTCCCCCCGCCCCTAAATGTCAATAACTAACACATCGGACAAAAATGCGCAGCTCCTAAATTTTAGCGCGTACAAAAGCGGACCAAAATTTCATTAATGTGAATTACAATGCAATGTCGGGGGGAGTCCCCATTTGCCCCTCCGCGCCCCCCCCCCCCCTCCTAAAATAAAAATTAAAACGTCCTCACCACAAAATTCATCAACAATTTTAACTGCAGGCGGGGAAGGCAAGCAGACGCCAGAGTGTGGGGCGCCCAAACACATCACGCATGCGACTGGGCGACATCGCTGGCTGTTCACTGTCGTCCATCGCTTCGTTTAACCCTCCTTTTTTCTCCCTCTTGTCTCTCCAGAAGTATCTCTCTCTATTTCTCTCAAATCTCTATACATCCTCTAACCCTTCTCCCTTCCTTTTCCTATCCTCATCCTCCCACGTTCTCCCTTCCATTTCATATCCTATCTTTCTTGCTATTTCTCCCTTCGCCTTGTATTTCTAATCTTCTTTCCCATTCCTTCTAGTCACAGGGGGCATTCACGCTGCTCGTTCCCTCAACCCCGGACCAGCGATGCTCCACGTCCCTGCAACATTGCTCAGGCTGCTGGAGGCAACACGTTGCTCCGGTGACGTGATGCTGTTCTCCCTCACTGCAAATGAATTATGACATGAGAGAGGCAGCTGTTTTTCCCCCCCTCTCCCTCTCACTACCTCACACCTCCCCCATCCAGGCACCCTCTTCCCCACACACACACACACCACCGTCCCAACCTCTATCCCTCCCTCTCCCATCCTGCAACACTTGACAGCACAGAAGGGGGTCTGCCCAGCATCTCTGTGGAAATAATTACAGAAAGAAGAAGTCGTCCCCACCACCACCACTATCACCGCCTTCCTTAGCTCTTCCTCAGATACACGGTGGGTAATGCTGCTGTCGGTGCTGTTTCTGCTGCTGCTGCTGCTGCTGGATACTGTTTCTGCTGCTGCTGGCTACTGCTTCTGCTGCTGCTGCTGGCTCTAACCTCCCAAATCCTGAACACTGAAGTCATTTGGTTTTGATGGCCCTAAGGACTGCTTATGTCCGAGGGTAAAGACAACTTGAAAGACTTGTCAATATAAAACCATGGACGCCAGTCTACTGGTGATTCGATAATGTTCACTTATGGATGGGTCTTGTAGGGCGTATCTGTACGAGCTCGACCGGAGTCCATACGATCGTGATACTGAACAGCAACTCGGGGACAAGGGATCTCAGGGTAGCAGGCAGGCAGGACGCGACGGTGGCGGGGACGGTACAGTAGCAGCCCCTTCAAAGCAATCAAACCTGGTCGTCGATCAGTCGGGAAAATATCTGTGTTCCTCTTCACCTACGTAGGTACGTCAGCGACGCGGTTCTAAAGACGATAGTGAGGTCTGTGTCCCTCGGGTAGCATGACTCTACAACACTGACATCCCCCCCACCTCCAGGCGCTGTTCGCCCCACTAATAACGGATTTAATGTCAATGATCAAAAACTTAGGACTTCAAGGGAAGGGGCGCATAGGTCTGAAGCTAGGAGAGAGAGAGAGAGAGAGAGAGAGAGAGAGAGAGAGAGAGAGAGAGAGAGAGAGAGAGAGAGAGAGAGAGAGAGAGAGAGAGAGAGAGAGAGAGAATCATACAACTCTCCACAGACCAAACACCCTAATACAACATTGGCTACCATACACATCCCCAGCACAGCCTTCTACAAGTCTCCAGCCTACATACAACATACACTTCTACAGGTCTCCAGCCAATATACAACACACACACTTCTACAGGCCACGTCTAAAACACACCTTTCTACTGATCCTTAACTGATCGCCACCACTTAAACATTCCCCTCCTCCCGACGCACATACCGCTCCACTTCCACACACACATATACCCCCATCTACCGCCCCACAGACGACGTATCTACCCCCCTCCCGCCGCGACATACCCCTAGACAAGTTGGTGTTCGTCGCAACTCATCAAGGGAGAGCTGCTTAGGAAGCCTTACACTTCCTGTACGGCAATGATGCAAGGGGGAAATGGCTGATGACGACGAAGACCTGCAGGAGCAACGGGAGGACAAAATACTGCTAGAATGTCGCATCACCGGAGGTATTCTCTGGTTACTATATAGCCCAGTAGACACTGCGGTGCTCTGTGTGTTGTGGCTGTGTTGCCATGCGAGGGTTGTGTTGCTGTGAGGGGGGGCGGGGCTGTGGGTTGAGGAGGATTGGTGCTGTGGAGTGGCTGTGCTTGTGAGGAGGAGGGTTGGGTTACCGTTTGAAGTTGTGGTGCTGGGGGAAGGGGGTCGTGTTGTTCTGGTGGGGTTTGTGAGGAACTGCGGAAAGAGTGGCAGTACCATGGAAGGAGTTGGTACCGTGGATTGTTGGGATGCTGTGGAGGGGTTAGTACTACGGAAGGACTGGTGCTGTGAAATATAGATGGTCTGCACTGGAAGGGCTGGCGCTGTGGAAGGGATGGCATTGTGGAAGGGCAGGTTCGATGCTGCGGCAAAGTGCGAAAAGTATGGACGGCTGTGGAGGGCTGTGGAGGTGTAGAAGCGTTGTCGTGCTGTGGAAGGGCTGTGCTACAAGAGGTCTGTGAAGCTGTGTGAGGAACTGTTGAGGTAAACACGGATCAATGGAAGAGCTGTCGGAGGGCGGAAAAAGCTGCTGAAGAGATGTGGGGTACTGTCAGGGTTGAGCCGTTCCTGGGTTGGAGTAAATCTGGAGAGGCTGAGCTATTCCAGGGATGGGGAAGCTCTGGAGAGGCTGAGTTCTTTCAGGGCTGGTGCAGCTCTGGGAAGGCTGAGTTGTTCCACAGATGGGATAACTCTGGAAAGGATGAGCAGTTCCAGTGATGGAGTATCTCCGGGAGGGGTGGTTGAGTTATTCCAGTGATGAGGTACAACTTTAAAAAGGCTGAGCTCTTCCAGCGGTAGGGGCACCTCTGGAAAGTTTGAGTTCTTCTAGTAACAGGGGTACCTCTGGAAAAAGATGAGCTGTTCCAAGGACTGGGTAACTCTGGAAAGGTCTACCTCTTTCAGGGATGGGGATGTGCTGAAGAAGATGAGCTGTCCCAGGGAGAGAGAAACACTGGAAAGGCTGAGCTGTTCCAGTGATGGGAAGGCTCTGAAAAGGATTTAAGAGGGACGCAACTAATCCTTTCCTAACTGGATTACCAGTTCTGTAAGGGAGCACTAATGGCCAGCAGGCGAGGAATTATCGTGATTACGACGTCTTTTGAAACGAATGATTTTCTAAAAGGAATGAATAATTCTGAGTTTAGGAATTATTATAGTTCCCTGATGAGAAAATATAACTCAAGGCAATAAAACCTTTTTATAGAGGTAGAGTAATTATTTTCAAGCGAAAGACTAATTACTTAATCACAGGTTCCTTTTTTTATTCTAACTCTGGGGTGAGGGGGAATTTCAGACGAGGTAATTCCAGTCCCTGTTAAAAAATCTTGATAGCTGTGATGTGCAACAGAAAGGGGGATCTCACTCATTTAATTCATGTTAAACTATGCTCAGTGAGCAGATGGGTTACCTTACGATAATGGTATTATGGTGTAGGAGGACTTCTACCCTACCACAGCTGGGTCTAGGACCTTACCTTACCTTACGATGGTTTCGGAGGTCTTCTACCCTCACAGCTGGGTCTGAGACCTTGCCTTACCTTACGTTTACCTTACGATGGTTTGGGAGGTCTTCTACCCTCCCACACTCATAACAATAGTAATAATATCATCATTTATCTATTACCATTCCAATCACAAACGAAAGAATGAATAATAATAACAAACCAAAGCAGATACATAATACAACACACAGCCATCAAATACGATCAAATAAATAAGGACAAAATGTCCAACGACCGTTGACCACGTCAGTGCACGATGAGTTCAAATGGTGGAGGCTAAACTTGCCTCGCTCTCCGACCTCACCACCACTCGCTCTTTCAGCCCAATGGAGGGAAAGAGGTTTCTTTTTTGGACAGGGGGGTTGGTGGATACACGGACGCCGTGTGTGGAGTGTGTGGCAGTGAATAAAAGCCTAAAATGGTTGTGAAAGAGCGGATCGGCCATAGCGGCTGGTGAGGAGAGAGTCACGTAAAGGGTGGCGAAATAGTTTACAGCACTCGCTGAATGGTGAAGGTTTTCGATTCCACCCCTTTTATAAGGGTGGTGCCGCCACAATGACAGAGAGAGAGAGAGAGAGAGAGAGAGAGAGAGAGAGAGAGAGAGAGAGAGAGAGAGAGGGGGGGGGGGGGGGGGGGCGGTAGGAGAGGTGGAGCAGCAGGAGCGTATGGGAAAGGACGAGCTTGAAGGAGCCGGAAAGCTGGGAGAGGAGGAAGGTTTGGAGGGAAGCTGCGTTGGGAGGGCAGAAAAAGTTGGGAGAGTAAGAGGTTTGAGAGAGCCGATTAAGACTGGGAGAAAGAGGAAGAGGAGGAGGAGGAGGAGGAGGAGGAGGAGGAGGAGGAGGAGGAGGAGGAGGAGGAGGAGGAGGAGGAGGAAGAGGAGGAGGAGGAGGAGGAATGGGATGAGGAGTCTCAGGGACAAAGACACTCTCGCATTTGGGTGTGCCAGTGACATGCGCGATGGCACGGGCGGGGCGCGCTACCCACAAGATAAGGCTGGCAGGCATAAGGTCGTGTGGGTGTCAGGTCGGGCACCGGCGCCACTAATGCCTCCGCCTCTCCCCGCGCCTCAGATAACGCAGCCACGGTGATGATGTTCTCCTCGACTCCCGGGGGGACATATCGCTCGCGCCAAAGGGCCGCGCCCGCCGCCGAGGCGAACCTGGCACCTCATTATCACCGAACGCCCGGAGATACATCGCTCGGAGATACTGTTTTCCCCTCCTCGCCGCCAGCGCTCCAAGTTCGCTTATCGTTACCAAAACGTTAATGTTACACACTAGCAGACGTGACGGTTGCCACCGGTCGACGTTACATTCATCTCTGC
>NC_092279.1:18843928-18846428 GCF_036320965.1 Panulirus ornatus
CTCCCGCTCCGCTCACGAAGAGACACAAAAATCGCTTCCTGTTTGTGACCCCCGCAGCTGACTCCTGAAGTACGCACATACCAGCGGGTCATATGGCAGAGCACGGTGGTGCCTAACGCTGCCACGGGGTCATGGCAACCTACCCGACATGACGGGTCATTGAAGACCTCGGGGGCCCGGGTCAACAACGCCTCAACGTTGGACAGCGAAAGGCACTCGACGTATCATCTACGAGCAATGGCCTCACGCCGGCCGAGCCTACGACGGGCATCGCCAGATGGGCACCATTTACTAACGGGTCTGTAATGGACGCTCATGTAGATAGGAAAAGACACTAAGAATGAATAATGGGATGTGACCCGGGCGTGTGTGTGTGTGTGTGTCCCAGTACCCATGGAGGAGGAGGAGGAGGAGGAGGCGGAGGAGGAGTGACACTCGTTTGAGTATAAAGCAGCAGGGGCCAGCCTATTTATAGGGCAATTAAGGGAGTGTGTAGGGTCCTGACGAGGGTAAGGATCAGGGTAGAGGGTTTCACCACAGGGGAATAATTCATGGGAGGCGGGATACGAGGCCAAGCTTTATAATCGTGAGAATGAACGTACGACTCAAGTGGTGGTGGTGGTGGTGGTCGCTGTGTTGGAGGTCGTTGGTGATGGTGGTGGTGGTGGTGGTGATGCAGTAGGTGGTGTGATGTACGAAGTGGCTGTGGTCGTGCTGGCGACGGTGCTCTGCGGTGGTGGTGGTGGCGGAGGTAGCGATTACGACTGTGGTGGTGGTGGTGATGGTGGTGCTGGTGGTGAGTGTGGTGGTTGGGGTTGATGGTGAAGAGACGTGAACATTGCCGATCATGGCGGCATGGTGGGTGGATCATGTTATAAGGGAGAGGGTAATGTAGCGCGGACGATGGCGATCAACACTACAAAGGGGAACGGATGATGGAAGGGGCAGGGCCACTGGTGAGGAGAGGGGGGAGAGGCGGAGGCGGTGGCCAACCAAGCCGAGGCAAGAGGGAGGACGGAAGGGCAGGGCACTGGTGAGGAGGAGGGGAAGGAGGCGGTGGCCAACCAAGCCGAGGCAAGAGGGAGAACGGAATAGGGAAAAGGGAAAGGTATCGGAGCGGAGCAAAGTTGAGGCGGAAGCCAGTTAGGTGGGACGGAAGTTGGCCCGGTCGAAAATTAGGGACGAGGAGGACGAAGAAGAGGAGGAGGAGTGGCATGACGCAGGAGCCACCTGACTGGCTGTGCATCACACCTACCACAACAGTGAAACACCCTGAGGCTGACGAAGGAAAAGAACAGTGAGAAAATACGCCTCGAAGGTAGAACGTCCACGTCATGAAGAGAGAGGGAGAGAAGAACGGAGAAAAGAACGTCACTTAGAAAGAACTTCCACGTCAGGAAGGGCCGGTGAAGGTGAGGAAGGAGAGGACGCGTCGCCCTGGGGATATGGAGTGGACAGGAGCACGTGTGAGGGAGCGAGAGACGCCGTAGCAAGCGGGTAGGAGGCACTGGCTGGATACTGACAGCGAATGACAGGCGAGTGTCAAACACCACTGAAATACAAGGGATCGTCCACTGCCGCAGGGAAAACATAGGAAAATGATGAAATGATAAATATAATAAATCGCTGACGTGAACAAGTATGAAAACAAGTGTGTGTGTGTGTGTGTGTGTGTGTGTGCAACATACGGAGAATCAAGTCCTATAGCATGCGAAGGTTGAGACATTCGATTACGAAGGAACTGAAAAAAAGGGAAATTAAATAGGTAAAGGAACTGAAAAGAGGGAAATGAAATAGGTAAATACCAGCGAAAAAAAAAAGGGGGGGATAAGAGAGTGACCCAAGTCACTCAGACACAGTGGGAAAAAAAAAAGAACCCACGTTCGGATGACAGAGGCCAAAGATGGTTAAATGAAAAACTCAATCACGAGGAACGAGAGAGAGAGGAAAGAAAATGGACGAAGCAATAAAGGAAATGGGCAAAAAAGAAAATGAATATGACATACGAGTTAGGGGCGTCCGGAGGAGAGAGAGAGAGAGAGAGAGAGAGAGAGAGAGAGAGAGAGAGAGAGAGAGAGAGAGAGAGAGAGAGAGAGAGAGAGGCTGAGGGAAGGATGGGAGAATGGGAGAGAGAGAGAGAGGAGAGACAGCAAGAGGGGGAGAAGGAGAGTGGAAATGAGAACGAGACACAGAGATGAGGAAGAGGAAGAGGAGAAAATATATTTGTCGTTTATTCAACGATGACTTTTGTACAGTATGTAAATTATTTTTCCCCCAAATATACAAATCTTGAGATTTTACACAGAAACCAGTACGGACAGATCCGTCGTACAGAAACTTACGAACAATCGGAAGAAAATAAAACAAAAGGAAAGAAAAAACAACTTGATTCTAACGAAAACGAGGGAAACGCAACGAAGTAATTTCAACAGCTGTCCCTTTTCGCTCGGGATACTGCTAGTACTGCTTCTGTTGTGTGTGTGTGTGTGTGTGTGTGTGT
>NC_092279.1:18851428-18863928 GCF_036320965.1 Panulirus ornatus
CTACTCTACCAGAGCTGGTGGTTGGGGGAAGGTGAGTGTTGCGTTGTTAAGTCACACCACATTACCTGAAAAGGGAGAAAAAATTATCATTACCAAACGAATGAGTCATTATACAATACATATACAAATGGTCAAAGGGTATATATATATATATATATATATATATATATATATATATATAGAGAGAGAGAGAGAGAGAGAGAGAGAGAGAGGGGAGAAAGAATACTTCCCACGTATTCCCTGCGTGTCGTAGAGGGCGACTAAAAGGGGAGGGAGCGGGGGGCTGGAAATCCTCCCCTCTCGTTTTTTTTAATTTTCCAAAAGAGGGAACAGAGAATTGGGCCAGGTGAGGGTATTCCCTCAAAGGCCCACTCCTCTGTTCTTAACGCTACCTCGCTAATGCGGGAAATGGCGAATAGTTTGAAAGAAAGAAAGAAAATATATATATACTTGTCTTTGTTGCGAAACAAAAAGGCAATCATAAAATCCATACAAATAATCCAAAAAACACAACGTTATTAATTTTCTTTGTCACAAGGCTAACAGGTAATTATCCAATTCACATCATACATCAAATGCAACACAACTATTACACTTTCAATATATGTACATGCATTCACGGGCCAACCAGGGTCGAGCGCATAGGTTCGAATCCCGGTTGCGGCAGTCGGTCCACAGTCAACCCAGGTGTTCATCCAACCCCTAGGGCTTCGGTCGATAAAATGGGTACCTGGCTTAGACTAAGGCATATATAATATCGTCAGTGGAATGGCCTTGATTAGGGCCTCAGCTAAAAACGCTAAACGTGACATTTGAGTCACACTATGAAGTTCGAATACCAAGCGGAAACCCGTAACATCACATACCCCAGGACTGACATCACTTCCTCCCTTCCCCTACGAGTGGATACCACAACAACCCGAGTCTCGTCCGAGGACGCCTGACGTCGGGTGTTGTAAGAAGTTGTTGTTATTGTTGTACCGAGAGGTTAAAGTCACCCTCAGCGAGGATGCGTCGCTGGGGGGAACTCCCTCACTCCAGAGGCGTCCGGGGTTTTTCCCCTGCTACCGTAAGCAGCGCAGCCTTTGGGGGGGGGGGCCTTTCAGAGAGAGAGAGAGAGAGAGAGAGAGAGAGAGAGAGAGAGAGAGAGAGAGAGAGAGAGAGAGAGAGAGAGAGAGAGAGACTGACTGAACATCTACACAGGGGTTGAGGTGGAGGGCAGGGTCATCACCCTTCGTCGTCCATGGGGCCACGGTCTGCTCTCCCTTGGCACCGGGCAAGTCGCCCCTAGCCCTTCGCCTCCTGCCCTATCCTCCTTAACGGTAGAAACCAGAGTATTAAAGGAAGCCGAGGAACGGTCATTCATTCTTGTCCTTAGTGCTGACGTATGGGAGGGATCCTGTCTCTAATGGCCATGAGTAACCGACAGCTGTTAATTCTAACGACATGCATACTTAAAATCCAGTGTGGAACGAGCAGCAATCATCCCCTTTGAACAGTGTGGAACGAGCAGCAATCATCCCCTTTGAACAGTGTGGAACGAGCAGCAATCATCCCCTTTGGACAGTGTGGAACGAGCGGAAATCATCCCCTTTTGAGCTGTTTCAATTCAAGAGGCCCAATACTATCGTGTATACTACTCGCTGACAAAATGGATGGTTTCCTT
This sequence comes from Panulirus ornatus, assembly GCF_036320965.1. Lineage (NCBI taxonomy): Eukaryota > Metazoa > Arthropoda > Malacostraca > Decapoda > Palinuridae > Panulirus > Panulirus ornatus. Next base: position 18,853,095 of record NC_092279.1, read on the forward strand.
TCTCAAAATAGTACACTAGAGATTACATCAAGATAATGCCCTCCTTTCTTTTTTTTTCCTCTCCATTTCTTCAAAGCAACACACTGGAGATCATATTAAGATAATCCTATCTTTTTCTTCTTCATCGTCGTCGTCTTCGTCGTCCTCGTCGTTTCTTTAAGTAACACAGTAAAGATTATATTACGATAACTCCTCCTTTTAATATCCTGCAATTTCACATGAATGGCCAGTTCTCGTGTCCTTTACGGTTAGGTTAAACGTGAAATTACGGAACAGGGTCAGAGGGAGTGAATGTATGTACGTACAAACATTGAAATGACCTATTTAACATGTATAATTGTTATGTAAAGAAAATGCAGCTCTCTCTTTTTCTGTCATATCCTTAACAAAAACAGTGGACCTAAAAATCATAGTCATTCATGAAAAATAAAATTCAAATTTATTACTGAAACTAGCAATTAATGAAAAAAAATGATTCAAATTTACACAGAAACTAGTTAGTAATGAGTAAAAATTCAAATTTATTACGGAAACTATAATATATATATATATATATATATATATATATATATATATATATATATATATATATATATATATATATATATATATATATATATACATTACTTCAGGTTCACATGTGATAGCTATTTCCTTTAAATTTTTTTCCCTAAGGTATACGAGTTTGTGGGTGATCTCCAGAGATGACCAGCTACATAGGAATCCCAAAACCATGACCTTCCTCAAGGGTAAGGTCAAAAGGTCAAGCCATCATATTCTGAGTCGTACCGCGCTTCTCAAGAGGGTCAATACGTACTGTCATCTCACAACTTCGACAACCTTAAATGTTTAGGCATAGAAGAGCATCCTCGTCTGCAAGATGGACAAAGAACGAGTAACGCTACGCACACACAGACAGACAGATGACGTACAGACAGACAGGCAGAAGACGCACAGAAAGACAGACAGAAGACGCACAGAAAGACAGACAGAAGACGCACAGACAGACAGACAGACAGAAGACGCACAGACAGACAGACAGAAGACGCACAGACAGACAGACAGAAGACGCACAGACAGACAGACAGACAGACGACGCACAGACAGACAGACAGAAGACGCACAGACAGACAGACAGACAGAAGACGCACAGACAGACAGACAGACAGAAGACGCACAGACAGACAGACAGACAGAAGACGCACAGACAGACAGACAGACAGAAGACGCACACACAGACAGACAGAAGACGCACACACAGACAGACAGAAGACGCACAGACAGACAGACAGAAGACGCACACACAGACAGACAGACAGAAGACGCACACACAGACAAAGACACTCTATCATACGTACTCTACGTACGGTCCTTCAGATCCAACGAAGAAGACAAATCAGAGTGTCCACAGACTATTAACCGGAGGGTCTAAACCACTGTGGTGTGTGTGTGTGTGTGTGTGTGTGTGTGTGTGTGTGTGGTCAGCAGTCAGAGAACACGGCGCCCATCAGAACAGCTTGCCTCACCAGCCTGGTGTGGGTGGTCATGGGGAGGGAGGCGGCGAGAGGAGGAGGGAAATTCATGGGGCGGATGGGGCAGGAAGGCGAAAGAGAAACGGGAGAGAGAGAGAGAGAGAGAGAGAGAGAGAGAGAGAGAGAGAGAGAGAGAGAGAGAGAGAGAGAGAGAGAGATAATAGAGTGAGGATATAAGAAGAGGGGGGAGTGGCTAGAAAGACAAGGGAATAGATTTACCAGAGTCTCTTTCTTTTTTTTTTTTAGGGGGTGGGGCGGTTGTGAGGAGGGGGGAGGAGATGGGAATAGCTGAGGGGGGGAAAGACTTTACACAAGGTGAGGCAGAGGATGGGTATCAATATTTGCACTCCATTTAATCCACCTCCTCCCTAAAAAAAAAAATATATTCACAGAAACAAAAAGAAAAATTACTGTACAGAAAAAGAGAAAAAAAAGGGGGGGAGAAGGGAGAGAATAAAATAGTTGGCGGCTGTCACCCGGGAAGTCAAGGGCGATTAAACTCACCAGCAATAACCTGATGAGGTGAATAGGGAGAGGTCAGGTCAGGTCAGGTCAGGTCAGGTCAGGGCAGGGCAGCTACAGGTAAGGCTGTGATAGAGAACAGGGAGACAGGGAGACAAGGCTGTGATGGATAAACAAGAGAGAGGGCTGTGATGGAGAACAGGGAGACAGGGTAGGTGATGGAGAACAGGGAGACAAGGCTGTGATGGAGAACTGGGAGAGAGGGCTGTGATGGAGATCTGGGAGAGAGGGCTGTGATGGAGAACAAAGAGAGAGGGCTGTGATGGAGAACAGGGAGACAGGGTAGTGATGGAGAACAGGGAGACAAGGCTGTGATGGAGAACAGGGAGAGAGGGCTGTGATGGAGAACAGGGAGACAAGGCTGTGATGGAGAACAGGGAGACAAGGCTGTGATGGAGAACAGGGAGACAAGGCTGTGATGGAGAACTGGGAGATAAGGCTGTGATGGTGAACAAGGAGACAGGGCTGTGATGGAGAACAAGGAGACAGGGTAGTGATGGAGAAAAGCCGAGTCGCTGCAGTGATGGAGAACAGGGAGACAGGGCAGTGATGGAGAACAGTACTACTCCCCCAACAAACACACAGGCAGCTGCCAGTATTCCACAAAATACATATCATAACTCTGTCTCATTTCATGGTCCTGTGCCAGGCCAATTCGAATTTGAATATCATGTAAATCTCAATGTACCCAAAGTTTTCTGGCAACTTGCTCTTCTTTGCGCTCTCTCTCTCTCTCTCTCTCTCTCTCTCTCTCTCTCTCTCTCTCTCTCTCTCTCTCTCAAGAGTTCAATAGTCAAGGTGGAGAGTGACGCTGATGTCGGCCTCCAAGCACAGGTCGAAGTCGCAGTCGAAGTCAAGAATACAGGTCGAAGTCATACTCGAAGTACAAGAATACAGGTCGAAGTCACACTCGAAGTCAACTTCAACGTCGAAGTGAGAGTCGAGGTCACAGTTGGTGGGAAGGGGGAATCACAGCTGAAGACCAAGCGTCCCTTCGAGGTTAGGTCAGGTGCAAGAAAGAAAAAAACATAAAAATAGGCTGAAGTTCAAGTGAAAAACCGACGTTAAATACGAGATCGATGCCCACAGGTTCGAGTCGAAGTGGAGGCTCGAGGTTCCGCAAGGCAGGACCCTCGAGAACTCGACATTCGCGAGACGATTAAGTACGAGGCACCGTCCACAGCCACAGTCAGCCTCCCTCCCGCCCATTCCCACCGGGGTATATGTCCACACTCCCTGGAAGATCTCTGAGCAAACAAATCTTTCTCCGCCAAGTCGTGAAGCAAACATACCGAGGCCTCCCCTTAGCCTCTCACCCTCCCTCCTTTCCCCTGCCTCTCCCTCCTCTCTCTCTCTCTCTCTCTCTCTCTCTCTCTCTCTCTCTCTCTCTCTCTCTCTCTCTCTCTCTCTCTCTCTCCATCTCCGTACCACTGCAATCTCTACTACAAGTCTTTCTTAAGTCTCCCTAATGTGCCAGCATCTCGTCTCTTTTTATCCTATATACGTCTGTCCCCTGCTTTCCTTACCGTCTGCATTCTTTCTCTTTTTTTTAACTCCTTTCCCATCTGCCTCTTCCCTGGGATCCTTTCCCCCCGATTCAAGCATTATTATTACGACCACCGTGACAGAGTGCCGCCCCCAGATCAATACAATACTCCCTGGTTATGGTTGTGTCGTCCACCACCATCTCTAGTGGTAAACTACTCCCCCCCCCCCCCCCCCCCCCACTCACCTCCAACAACATACACTACCTCTGATACAACTCGCTCTCTTATCTTTCTCACTACACGAAAAGAAAAGTAGTGAAGATGTGGAGCGAAAGAGGATCAACCGGTCATTTCCCGGTGGTCATGACTTCCCCCCCGTCCTCACCTTATCACCTCTCGTGCCGTTGGAACCTTCTCTCGGCACACGCCAGACAGGTCATCACCACGGAGAAGGGGTGGGGGGTGGGAAGCATTTTCTTTTGCGTGGTGTTCATACCGTCTTGGTCGGGCCATACACCGCCCATCACGGGAGGCACCGAATGGCATTATAGGAGGGTCCTGGCGGTGCCAAGGTGTGTGTGTGTGTGTGTGTGTGTGTGTGTTCCCCCTGGGGGCAGCACAGGGAAGCAGTGTGATGGGGGGATGATGATGATGATGATGATGATGATGATGATGATGATGACCTACGCCACCTCCTCCTCCAGCTGCATCAACAACGCGACCCATCATCGTCGAACACACCCCCATCCCTTGCCAAACCAACCGCTCAGATGGAGAAGGATGCTACGAGAGAGAGAGAGAGAGAGAGAGAGAGAGAGAGAGAGAGAGAGAGAGAGAGAGAGAGAGAGAGAGAGAGAGAGAGAGAGAGAGAGAAGAGAGAGAGAGGAGGGTACAAAGCACTAGATGTAGTTACAGTGTACTGAACTCAGCCCTCACCAACACCGCCGCCGCTTCCCCCTCCTACCTCTCCCTCCACCCCAAGGGCTCGCCCTCCGCCTCGACGCAACATTGAAATTTATGGTCGGAAATCCCGGGCGTCCGAGTCTCGGCGGGCGTGGATGGAAACAGAGGGAGTTACCATGTGGGATAAGGTGTTGCCTGACTGGGGGTGTGGGAGGAGGTGTTGTTGCTGGCGAGCGGCTCGTGCCACAGACGCGACATTCTACCACACGCCATCCATCCACATCCATGAGACGACGACGCTACGCCAACGTCCGCAGACTCCCATTGGAACTCGAGGGGTGAGGCCCACACGCCTGCCGTAATCACCTTCGCCACCACGGAGTACAGGGAGAGAGATGATGCGAGTCAAACGACACGCCCGAGTCGACTCGCCGTAAGACCTCGAAGGGCCAGAGGTGATTAAAATGGACTCACGATCATTAACTTCCATTCGCCACATCATCACGGAGCAAGCGACACCTCGTGTCTTTTTTTTTTTTTTTTTTTAGAAAAGCTGGGAAATGAATACTGACAATATCAAAGAGTGAGGCCAAAAAAAAAAAAAGAAAAAAGAGAAAAGTAGTTAGACGACAGTACGAAAAAACATTCTCATTTCCTCTCTCTCTCTCTCTCTCTCTCTCTCTCTCTCTCTCTCTCTCTCTCTCTCTCCACACACACACAAAGAGAGACACATATACTTCTACCGAGCAGACGTATTACACACACACACACACACACACACACACACACACACACACACACACACACACACACACACATCACCTAAATGTGTCCTCAGGATCTCCCCGACCGACGACGCGCGGGGCCTGGGCGCTGTCTACAAATTGGAGTAAATGTGGAGGAGGAGGAGGAGGATCATCCACTTGTGTGTGTGTGCGCGCATCCTGCCGGCATACGCGGCACTCCTGGGGCGTGCCAACCATTCATCCTGACCCGCCAGGCACTATATGAACTCTCCCTCTCCCTCCCTCACTCCCCTGGGACTCCCAGCTGGGCCACCCGTCTGTACCCACCCACAGCTGTACGGAAAAAATATATAGAGAGTCCCGGGATTTTACAAGGGATGTGAGAAAGCATCCGAGCACGAGGAAGAGTTTTCGTCTTTGTTATCCCATTTCTGTAAGTCGTCCCGCCCGTCTCGTAAGTCGTCCCACCCGTCTCGTAAGCCGTCCCACCCGCCTCGTACGTCGTCCCACCGTCTCGTAAGTTGTCCTGCTCGTTATTCAAGTCGTCCCATCCGTCTCTTAAGTCGTCCCGCCCGTCTCTGTAAGTCGTCCCACCCGTCTCTGTAAGTCGTCCCATCCGTCTCTGTAAGTCGTCCCATCGTCTCGTAAGTCGTCCCACCCGTCTCTGTAAGTCGGCCAACCCGTGCCTGTAAGTCGTCCCATCCGTCTCGTAAGTCGTCCCACCCGTCTCTGTAAGTCGGCCCATCCGTCTCTGTAAGTCGTCCCACCCGTCTCTGTTAGTCGTCCCTCCCGTCTCTGTAAGTCGTCCCTCCCGTCTCTGTAAGTCGTCCCACCCGTGTCTGTAAGTCGTCCCACCCGTGTCTGTAAGTCGTCCCACCCGTCTCGTAAGTCGTCCCGCCCGTTATTCAAGTCGTCCCACCCGTGTCTGTAAGTCGTTCCACCCGTGTCTGTAAGTCGTCCCACCCGTGTCTGTAAGTCGTCTCACCCGTGTCTGTAAGTCGTCCCGCCCGTTATTCAAGTCGTCCCACCTCTCCTCCTCCTCCTCCTTATCATCATCTCGACCCTCCCTCCCTCCCCCATCCCCGTTATTACCTCCTGTGCGGCGTGTCTGCCATTATCATCACTAGTTAACTCCATATTTCTTCCCCTCCGTCGTCGTCTTTGAAGTCTGCCGTCGTATCATATCTCTTTGTTCTCAAATTTCTACACAGCAGCTTTTGGTTTCCATGTTCCTCTGTCGCATTTCCATGGTGTGTGTGTGTGTGTGTGTGTGTGTGTGTGTGTGTGTGTGTGTGTGTGTGTGTTCAGCTGTTCCCGTTTTCTTTTCTTTTTTATTGTCAACCTTGTTATTGCAATCTCTCTCTCTCTCTCTCTCTCTCTCTCTCTCTCTCTCTCTCTCTCTCTCTCTCTCTCTCTCTCTCTTCCATCCCCCAACCCCACCCTCTTTCCTGCTCCTGCCCTGTAATCATAACACAATTTTCTTCCCCATAATTTCTGATCAGTTTCTCCCCCCCCCCCCCCCCGATGTTGTGTCCACCCCATCCACCCATCCTCTTCCTCCACAAGATCCATTCCACCCATCAAAACATGGTCTCCCCCCGTCTACCAAAGATCCCCTTCTCACACACTAAAAAAAATAACTAAAAAACTCCTACGCTCTTCTCCCCCCCCCCTTTTAACCTACCCCCTACAGACAGCCCCTTCTACCAGTCCACCAGGCTGTCCGGCCTCCGTCAGGAGACGACAGTGCTTCCTGGACCTGGGGGAGGAGGAGGAGGAGGAGGAGGAGGAGGAGGAGGAGGAGGAGGAGGAGGAGGAGGAGGAGGCACAGCCTCCCACAGCAACTACAAACTACCACCCACATCCCCGCCACACACACACACACACACACACACACACTACGCGCACTCGCACCACAACGCCACCTCTGCTTCCCAGGGCTGTTGTACCCCTGGGCGCTTGAATCTTCACACTACACAGCGCCTGGTCGTGTGCTGAACCCATGATTGCTCTTGTACCTCACCAAGTTATGCCGCGGTAAGCGCCTAAGCCACACGTGCGCAGTGACTGCATTGCGCCGACGGAGGCAAGCGACAGACTATATACTGTGTTTTACGTCCATGTTTGTCCGGGATCTGGCGCATGTAGTGGTGGGCAAATGAAGATGAAGCTTTCAAGGTGTAGTGTGTGAGGGATAAGGGGGAGGATGAGGTGTAGCGTATGAGGGATAAGGGAGAGAATGAGGTGTAGTGTGTGAGGGATAAGGGAGAGAATGAGGTGGAGTGTAGGATGAGGTGTAGTGTATGAGGGATAAGGGAGAGAATGTGTAGCGTATGAGGGATAAGGGAGAGAATGAGGTGTAGTGTGTGAGGGATAAGGGAGAGAATGAGGTGGAGTGTATGAGGGATAAGGGAGAGAATTAGGTGTAGTGTAAGAGGGATAAGGGAGAGAATGAGGTGGAGTGTATGAGGGATAAGGGAGAGAATGAGGTGTAGTGTGTGAGGATAAGGGAGAGAATGAGGTGGAGTGTATGAGGGATAAGGGAGAGAATGAGGTGGAGTGTATGAGGGATAAGGGAGAGAATGAGGTGCCTTCCTCAATCTTCCTTGCATTCCTTATTTTTCTATCTTCCACTCCTAACTTCCTCTCCTCTCCTCTCCTCCTCCTCCTCCCGTCGTCACCACCTCACCTAAGACAGCCCAGCTAGCGCCTGAGGGGCGCGGCTGGCGGGGAGAGGCCATGGCCATGAGGGAAGCCACACACGTTGGCACTTCTTTGCCAGTGGCCTGATTACTAGACCAGTTCTTTGTTTACGACCATAAAACACCCGAGAGGTCGATCTGTACCAGAAGGCTCAGCTGGGCCGCCTCCTTAACTTCTTTCGGTTCGGATGTCAATTGCTCCTGGTGGTGGGTGTGGTTGTGGTGGTGGTGGTGGTGGTGGTGGTTGTGGTGGTTGAAGGTGCTACTCGAGCTGCTGTTGCTGCTGGCTGGGTTGGTGAGACACGTTACGGCGGCAGACAGTGACTAAAAAATGAGCAAAGTAAGACGCGGACAGAGAGGTACATGATCCCACGTGAGATGTGGGTAACTCACGAGGAGGAAGTGCCACAACACCACCACCACTCCCGCCACAGTCACCCACTTCGAGATGAGATCCCTCGTCCCCAGGGTGGTAGTTCACCACAAACTAAGGGGGGAGAGAGAGAGAGAGAGAGAGAGAGAGAGAGAGAGAGAGAGAGAGAGAGAGAGAGAGAGAGAGAGAGAGAGAGAGAGAGAGAGAGAGAGAGAGAGCGGCCACACGGAAGGTGGAGGAGGTGCAGTACAAAACACAGCAGCCAACCATTACGGTAGGCAGTGCAAAACTGGCACAGAGCAGCCCACACGCGAGTGGGGATCAAGTGCGCGTGGTGGTGGGAGGGAGGAGAGACACTCTCCACCCCGGTCTCCTCACCCTAAACACATGGCAAGGACAAGAACACCTGTGAGTCACACACATGATTGATGAGGCTTCCCCCTCCTGCAGGATGAGAGGAAGCATGACTGGGCCAGCGATCACAGGGAGAGGGGGGAGGGAGGAGGAAGAGGGGCGAGTTATGCCGCCTCTTGTCCTCCCATCCATTAACTTAATTACAGAATTAGTGTAAGTGCGGCAAACGCGCGGCGTCTTAACGCTGGCGCGGCGGGGCGGGGCGGGGAGGTAGGAGGCAAGCCGGATAATGCTATCACTGGATGAAAACCACAATCACTTAGCTACTCAGTCCTCCTCCCTGTTCATACATACATACATATATAAATAAATAAATATATATATATATACATATATATATATATATATATATATATATATATATATATATATATATATATATATATATATACTACGACATTATGCCCAAAGGGTCGTATCGTCGTGCTCGAAGCCCATACACTAAAAGGAAAAGATCATTACATTATAGACAACTGGTGTAAGAGATCACTATGATTATGCATCATACTACAACTGTGACTCTACGTGTTGTACGTAACACTCCCTGACACTGCATAACTTCAGCTTCTACAGCAGAATATGTTACTCTCACCTCACAAGACGCGAGCCCCCTGTCACCAGGAGGGAGGCAATTCAGTCCAGAATCCACAGATATACTATATCAAGGCGAGTGATGTCCGCAGACTTATCTACATCCTGTCGTGGACGCTGATCTTCCGACCTCTACATTGTGCCTTCTGCCCGAAGCAAGCCACTGTGAATGAGCGCCACCAGCGACGCGTGCACACTATACTGTAGGTGTGGGTTGTAACTAATGGGTAACTGCAAGAACCCCTCGTGTTTGTGTCTCATAGATCCTATAGATGTAGAAGAACTTGTTACACTAGATGTGATAGACAGACAACGAGTTGTGCTAGATGTTAGAGCTATATACACGATTGGTTATACCAGATGCAGTAGATACGAATGTAGACAGAATGCGCATGAAAACCTTATACAAACCCTAGATGGTAAATATTCTACTGCATTCACAAGTGCAGGGTGTAGAAAAAAAAATAGAAAACAAATGAAGCAAATGAATAAACAGATGAATAAAACTGGAATACAAGATGGTATACATGAGGAAAAGAGGGAAATGAAGGGGCTAGAAGCTACTGTGTAAACAAAGTGGTATTTACCAACCCTTGAGCAAATAATAATGTCTTTCAACCACCGAGTCTCGTGTCTGGCTAACATGGATACTCCCACGTTCCTCCCACCTCTTTCCTGATATTGCCTCCCACTCACTGCTCTCACCTTTCTTCTCCTCCACTTCCTTGTATTTCTATGCCCCTCTCCCCTTCCCTCTCTCACCATCATAATCCTTATTTCTCATCTAGGGTCTATGTCCGGCCTGCGGGCTGCAGCTTCCAACAGCGTGGTCTACAGACGACCCAAACCAACAGCAGCCTGGGCCCAGCCCGGGTAGCTGGGGAGTGAAGACCCTTGAAGACTTCATCATGTATTCACCAGACTTCTCCAGGTATTCCTTCGCCTTCTCCCTCTCTCCCTAACCTTTCTCACCCTCTCCCTCCCTTTCTCCATCCTGCCTCCCTAACGTCCTCTCCCTCTCCTTCCCTGACGCTTTAACCCACCTAATCCGGTTGAAACTATGTTCCGAAGCGTATTGTATATGTTGAACCTTCGTCTTACAAAGCTGATGGTCCTACGCCAAGCTATGGGGGTAGAAGACCTCCCAAACCATCGTAAGGTATACGTAAGGTAAAGTAAGGTCCCAGACCCAGCTGTGGGGGTAGAAGACCTCCCAAACCATCGTAAGGTATACGTAAGGTAAAGTAAGGTCCCAGACCCAGCTGTGGGGGTAGAAGACCTCCCAAACCATCGCAAGGTATACGTAAAGGTAAGGTAAGGTCCCAGACCCAGCTGTGGGAGTAGAAGACCTCCAAAACCATTGCAAGGTATACGTAAGGTAAGGTAAGGTCCTAGACCCAGCTGTGGGGGTAGAAGACCTCCGAAACCATCGCAAGGTATACGTAAGGTAAGGTAAGGTCCCAGACCCAGCTGTGGGGGTAGAAGACCTCCGAAGCCATTGGAATATAAACGTAAAATCAGGTAACGTCGAGGGTGTTGGGGGTACCGAGGAGTCAAGATCTTA
>NC_092279.1:18868928-18913928 GCF_036320965.1 Panulirus ornatus
TTTCCTTTTTCACCAATAGCTTTTGGGTTCGTCCGTAAGCAAACACAATTAACTCCCTGCCATTCATCCGGTTGGATGATATCACACACACACACACACACACACACACACACACACACACACACACACACACACACACACAACATACATACAAAAGCCTCCTCTGAATAGGGAAAGAGCAATCTTGACCTCCCCACACATGGACCCTTTCTCCAGCCGGGAGAACTTGGGTGACCGGGAAGCCACGATAGTTCTCAAAGACGTGCCAGAGGAGAGACACACTGGTGGACGCTGGGTTGGTATGTACACAGGACAATGTGAGGTGGTATACCCCCTTAACGGTGCAGGGGTATGATATAACCTCGATCGATTGTGGTATATCCCTTTACGGGTCAGGGGCATAATAACCTCGATCCATTGTGGTATATCCCTTTACGGGTCAGGGGTATAATAACCTCGATCCATTGTGGTACATCCCTTTACGGGACAAAACGAATGAGCAAATAACAAGTTATCATGGCGGGGTAACACAAGTGCAACACCACACATCTGATGGCGGGGTAACACAAGTGCAACACCACACATCTGATGGCGGGGTAACACAAGTGCAACAACACCACACATCTGTGTTTCTTCTCTCTGGGGTCAAGCAGATAAACGCAGCCGCCCGGGACTCAAACCAGTAAAATCGTGGTACGGAAGCGGAGATATCAAACAGAGAACTGACGGAAGACCCCATTGTTCCTCATGTTGGTGTGGCCTCAACCAGGCTGATCACAATAATCATCACAAACATGTCTCTTGCACTTCCGAGGGAGGTATGAGTGCTTTCTAGACCATGTAAATGAGGTATACTATGTCTTTGAGCTTAGGAGGCCTGGTACGTCGGAGATCTGGTACTGCTTCCCCGACCGATCTTGTGCGCTAACAGCCCAACCCCATCTGTACCTGCCAGACACAACTGCTAAGTTGGTCTGCTACCAGAATGTAGCACCTTGAATTGTCATCATATGTCCTCAGGAATTCTTAAATGCTTACCGCAATCTCACTTTCCTTCTCTCCAAATGAAAAAAAAAAATATACGAAAATGAGACTCATACATACACATACACGTCTACAAACAGACAAACACACACAAACTAGTGAGGGAAGGCAGAGCCTTGTGTGAGGCAGAGGGAACCCCGCCTCTCTACCTGTGGCATCTCCCCAGCAGAGGTCCAGGTCGTGGGAGGAGGAGGGGGGTGGGAGATTTTCTGGACGGGTCGTGTGTGCTGTGCCCCGTATAGCCAGCCTCTCACGTGTCTATCCTCCAATGTAAACCCGGCTCGCCTGCCTCTTGTTTGCTCAAGGTCCTCCAGCCGCTGAGAATATCCCACAGACCAAGCCGCTTTCCCTGGCCCGCTCAGGCGGAGGGAGGGCTGGCTGGCCAGGCAAGGACAGGGGAGGAGGCGCGTGAAAAGGGAGAGGAAAGGGAAGGAAAAGCAGGCAAGGAACCACTCGGGAGAAAAAGAAATGTGGAGGACGAGGTAGCAGTGAAGAACAGAAGAGGAGGGAATGGCTGGAGGACATGAAGGGAAGAGGGTTGAAGGAAATGGGCAGGCAGTGAGGAGGGGGACAATGGGATAGCATCAAAAAGAATGAGGGTTATGTGATGGGTAAGAGGAGGAGGAGGAAGCTGCGGAAAGAGGGTCAGTGTTATGAGGAGGAGAAGAAGAAGTTGCGGGAGGAGGGAGTGACCAAGGCTACAGGAGCCGAGTATAAAGACATCACATCCTCCTCTCCAAATCTCTCTCGTCAAGTTTACTCTGCAAACTCCACAGACTGAAGAATCCCTCGTCCTTATCCTCGTTATACATGTTCTGACGGTGAAGCGGCACCACTCGCACGATGAAACCCGACTCAAAAATGTCGATTTCAACCTCACCTCGTTGTGGCAGAGCAGGAGCGGCATCATCATCATCCAGGGAATTGAAGACAGACTTCAAAACCAGTTCTGGCTTCGTCTTGTCACGGAGAAGCTGCGAGCAGCCTTGCTGGGGGATGGAGCCGGGGTTCGAAACGGGTTTCGACTTCCAACGTGCAGCTGGTGTAGTGACGGTGACACGAAAGCTAGTACTGTGAGGATGACCCCTCAAGCTGACGTCGTGAAAGTGAGTTAACCTGGCACTGTGAGGAAGACCCCATGCTGGCATCGTCGTCACACAGACTCCACAACTTGAACTGGTCACCAATGCATGCAGGAACACTGCCGAGGGGCGTCGGATGTGTTGGAGTTTCCACTCGACCGTTGTACCGAGTTGCTCCGCTGTGTGCTGCCTGCTGTTCACAGCAAGAGCTACACACAGCACAAACTGTTCGGGGCGGGTCTCGTAAAAAGCAGCGGGAGGGTCTGCGTTGTGTGGTGCTGTCGCTCACCCGTGCCAGGACCGGGCCTTTCAGGATGGGTTAAGAGCTGGCAGTACACGGCACACGGCCCTCGAGAAACGCTGTTAGGCATCTGCTCTGTTCCGGATTGACCGCACACACGGCCTCTGGAGCAGGCGGAACAAGCAACCAAGGCCACACCCCACAACCGCCACCGACACGACCACCATTACCACCAGAAACAGTAACATGAGCACGTCAGAAACCCCGGCAACACGGCACCAGTGATGCGACCTCCCCGTGCAATAATTCAGCTAACTAAAGACACACGACACTGGCCAACAGTTCTACCCAGAGTTTCCCCGTGTCTCTCGCGCTGGTGTGGTGGTTGGGGCGTGTGTGGTGATAAGAAATGGTGGTTGGTGTACTGGATGGCGTAATAGGCGGGGTGGTGACTACTGAGACGGTGGGTTGGTGTGGTGTTCGATGCTGTAGTGAGGCTACGATGTTGACAGGTAAGGTTGACGTGGTTGTTGCGGTGGATACTGGTTGCCATGGTGGTTCACGGAGGAAGAGGGAGGAGGAGGAAAGGAAGGCTCATACATAACTGGCGTCGAGGGTGAGCGTCACCTCCGTCGTCAGAATTCAATTCACGGCTCAGGAGTCGTACACAATCCAAAACGTACTCCTCTGGACCTCGTACAAGAAGCCGACCTGCACCAGCCCCAGGTCGTGATATTACAGAACAAACCATATCTCTTACTAGGCTGCCAGGGCCTCAGTGAGCTCTGGGCTGGACCAACACGTATAAAAAAGGATCAAGTTGGCTGGTTGGTGAAGTTGGCCTTTTGAGCATTCGGGTCTATACCAACTGCCAGGGCGGGGTCATTTACAGGTCATCGGAACGTCAAGCCATCAACGAACACCCCTCCCAAAAAAGAAAAAAAAATAGAATCTTGTAACCTTCACGTGTTCCGACACTCTCACACTCCAATAACAAAGTATAAAAAGTATTTAATATAACAAAGGTATATAATATAACAAGTATTGAGACAGATTCTTAACGACCGTGGAGCTAGTGATGGGTCGGGATATGGTCACCGTACCAGCCCTCACACAGCTGGTGTGTGTGTGTGTGTGTGTGTGTGTGGCACCTTCAATTATACAAACATATATATGTATGCAATGTATGTATGTATGTATGTACCATTGTACCATCCTACCACCTCCCACCATACACTACCCCTCACACACACACACACACACACACACACACACACACACACAACCTTACCATACATAACCCTCTCCCATCTACCATATCACCCTACCACCAGTCACTCTACCATAGAATTAATCCATAACAAGGTCTTTCCTTCTTTTATAACAAGTTCTTTCCTTCTTTTCTTTTCTTTTTTCAAAAAACTCTCGTTGTTCACCGATACTTTCACAAACTTTCCTGCAGATCTGCCAACACACACACACACACACAGTCCCTTCCTGCAATGGGTGATCCGTCCTCATCCAGACTAGATACAACAGCCCTATAAGTCATCACTGAAGTCAAGGAAACTATTGCAGACAACTCCTCTCGTATTGGAAGACTTAGCTAATCTCAGACGCGCACTGCTTTCTTCTTTCTCTCCTTCTCCTTCTTCTTCCTAGCCAGTGAACTGTATGTTCCATTCTCTTCCTATTTTATACTTCTACTCAGCTACTGGTACGAACCTTTTGCGAGGGGTCACCAGTGACCACAGGCAAACAAAAGGCTGGCACTCTGCTCTTCTCGCCAACCTTCGTTCAAAGGGCTTCCTTCCTCTCCCTACCTCACTCCGGCCGGACCGCACGCTCCCGAAACCATCACAAACCCAGTCAACAAACTACATCTTAACAGTCACTCAATCTTGGGCGTTCTCAAACCACCATACAGGGCCAATTGTGAGCACACTGTACGTCCAATCAGGAGTGATTATCAGGTTGTCCGGACTTTCGCTCGTCGTCCGTCAGTTAAGACACAGCCAAGACCACTAAGTGACAGGAGAGAGAGGAGAGTGACCACGTCAAAAAATAACCGGAGTTTACGAGTGCACAAGAGCTCTGTACAGGCCACAAGCGACCTATACTTGGAGGGGTGACTGTAATATTCATGGAGCTGCATCCCTCTGACCCAGTTTAAAAATATCACTGGGGAACGGGGAAAAAGGGGACTGCATGAATATAGTCTCTCTCTCTCTCTCTCTCTCTCTCTCTCTCTCTCTCTCTCTCTCTCTCTATATATATATATATATATATATATATATATATATATATATATATATATATACCGGATGGATATTTTTCACCTCATACCGTTTCCCGCTTCAGCGAGGTATTGTCAAGAACGGGCGGCTGAGCCACGAAGGACACAGATAGATAGAGAGACCGAGAGATAGACGGATAAATAACTAGATAGACAGATAAATAAATAGACAGATACATAGATAGACAGGTAGATAAATAGACAGATAAAAAAATATACACACAGATAGTCCGACCCACAACCCCGTATGCAAACCCCAAACACTGCATGCCCCCAGCTGGAAGCGACATAGAAAATTTTTTTAACAAACCACATCCCCGGCTACCCAGCAGGGTACACCGTGCCAACACCCACCCACGGTCCTGTCCCACGTCTCCAGCAGGGTACACCCTGCCAACACCCACCCACGGCCCTATCCCACGTCTCCAGCAAGGTACACCCTGCCAACACCCACCCACGGCCCTGTCCCACGTCTCCAGCAGGGTGCACCCTGCCAACACCTGCAGCAGGGTCGGCGGCCCCGTCTCCCTGCTTACAACACACACTAGAGACGGGCCAGCCCCTCACCTCATGTAAACCACGACCACCATCTCTCACACGTATATGTACTGTTCTACCCGACCAGCCTATGAAAATTAACACCACTAAACCAACAAAATCCATTACGACTACAGCTGATACGGCATTTGAAAAAAAGAAAATAATAGTACCGAGAGTAAATTAAAAGCTAACTTGTCCTCATGTTGACCTATAAGCACTTAACAGCCTCGTTGGGTCAGTATTACCGAACCAATTTCGAAGCGTGATGGCAATGTCCGGACCCCCCCCCCCCCCCCCCATTTCCAGCTCCATAACAATTACGGTTAAATTTACCATTACCGGCTGTAGTCACGTACGTACGTACGCGTGGCAACGGATATAACGTACATTAAGTGAAACTTGTACGCGGGTATCAACGCTTTCCACACTACCACTACTACTACTACTACTACTACTACCACTACTACTACTACTACTACCACTACCACTACTACTACTACTACTACTACTACCTCCCCACAACACAGCAGCCTAACATGGGGCCACGCCACTAGCTTCGCTGCTCTGGCGGGCTGGCTGGCTCCCTGGCTCACGCCCCCACCACCACCACCACAGCTTGGCTTGGTCTGGTGCGCTCTGAAGACACGTACCGCTGGACTACCTTCAATTCCTCTCCACCTGTACAGAATGCCTCCGATGTTTCTGGTTGGCTGTAGGCAACGCGCTGAAGGGTTCGTGGCACCTTCTGGTTTCAGTGGTGATGTTTCTTAAGAGCTACTTCTTCAGTAGTGGCGTTTCCCGGTGGAAGCGGATGCCACCGTAACAAACCACCACCACCATCACCACTGGATTCAAAAGGGCGTAACATAATAACCACAAACTTTCACCACACACCACAACGTCACCAAACATCATCGCCCACTTCCAACGTCATCACACATCAACCACGTCTCCCCACACCAACCACGTCACCTCACACCAGCCAAATCACTACACACCAGGCACGTCGCCACACACCAGCCACGCCACCACACACAATCCACGCCACCACACACCCTACCGCAACCCCCGACACGGGCCACCAGGCAGACCCCGGCCTATGTGCGCGCCCTTCCGCCATACACTATGGTAACCTCCCTAATGGTCAACCCACGTTTTCAGCAGATCACGTTACCCTATTGAAATATGTATGTAGGGTAACCAACCTTACGTGGCGCTGCGGTGGAGGAATGGTGGGTGTAGCGAGGAAGGGCACGGCAAGCGTGAGGAGGGAAGTGATGGTGATGGGAGGGAGGGAGGGAGGGAGAAGGATATGGGTATGGGAAGCGTTGGCGATGGCTGGTGGCGATAACAAGTGGAAGAGATCACGTGAAGGTCGAGTAAGGAGGATGGTGTGGATGTGGAAGGGGTGGAATGGATGAGGAGGTGTACCTATGCAAGCTGGAGGTGTAGGACCAGGATCCGCGTGGAGGGTGAGGGGTACGTGCTGGGTGTAGTGGTGTGGACAGTGCAAGGTGTAGTGAGGGTGGGGTCATCAGTCCAGGGCGTAGGTGAAGAATACGTGCTAGGTGTACTAGGGGAGCGAAGAACAGGGTGTGGGTGAGGAGCCAAGGGCAGAGTGTGGGAGGGGGGCATGTACTGGGAGAACTATGGTCATGGTGATGGGTTTCGTGACAGGTGTGTGTGTGTGTGTGTGTGTGTGTGTGTGTGTGTGTGTCGGTGCAGTCGTGAGGCCTGTGTGTATATTATTCATACCATTAATCGTCCTCTTACATGACAATGCTCTGGGTTATCTGATCTTCACATGAGGAATATATATATATATATATATATATGAAATTCCTTCGCTAAAATAAAATGTTTAAAACGCTAGAAATTAGGTCATATTTCTGCTGGACTGTTCTGTAAGTACCTTGGCCCAGTGCGCTAGAATCTTTTCCCTCGTTTCCTAAAAACGAAAACTATATTCCCTTCCCCTTATAACTTAAAACGGGCGTGGGGACACACCACCCCCTCACTCCTTACCAATATTCTGGAGCATTATATCATCATCATCATCCGTTCGCACCTTCTCACAAACGACCAATACGCTACGTTGGTACGATATGCGCACTGCAGGAGTATAGATAGTGAGGGGTTCAAAGTGGTTTAAAGATCACCTGGAGCGCTTTTTGAGCCCGAGGATTTGATGCTAGAAGACGAGGCCCATGTTCTACTTCCGTGTCAATCAAACGTGTCGGAAAAATTACCAATTTGCTGCGGGCCAAGACCTGGAGCTGTTCACATGTGTCTCAAGATTTCGAGGGATACAAGAGGAGTTTGATGGATTTGAGCAAGACGGTACGACCCCTGAGGCACGACGGTACGACCCCTGAGACACGATGGTGCGACCCCTGAGGCACGACGGTACGACCCCTGAGACACGATGGTGCGACCCCTGAGACACGACGGTACGACCCCTGAGACATGATGGTACGACCCCTGAGACATGACGGTACGACCCCTGAGGCACGACGGTACGACCCCTGAGACACGACGGTACGACCCCTGAGACACGATGGTGCGACCCCTGAGGCACGATGGTACGACCCCTGAAGCACGACGGTTCGACCCCTGAGACATGATGGTACGACCCCTGAGACACGACGGTACGACCCCTGAGACACGACGGTACGACCCCTGAGACACGACGGTACGACCCCTGAGACATGATGGTACGACCCCTGAGACACGATGGTGCGACCCCTGAGGCACGACGGTACGACCCCTGAGGCACGACGGTACGACCCCTGAGACACGATGGTGCGACCCCTGAGGCACGACGGTACGACCCCTGAGACACGACGGTACGACCCCTGAGACACGACGGTACGACCCCTGAGACACGATGGTGCGACCCCTGAGGCACGACGGTACGACCCCTGAGACATGATGGTACGACCCCTGAGACATGATGGTACGACCCCTGAGACACGACGGTACGACCCCTGAGACATGATGGTACGACCCCTGAGACACGACGGTACGACCCCTGAGACACGACGGTACGACCCCTGAGACACGACGGTACGACCCCTGAGACACGACGGTACGACCCCTGAGACACGACGGTACGACCCCTGAGACACGACGGTACGACCCCTGAGACACGACGGTACGACCCCTGAGACACGACGGTACGACCCCTGAGACATGATGGTACGACCCCTGAGACATGATGGTACGACCCCTGAGACACGACGGTACGACCCCTGAGACACGACGGTACGACCCCTGAGACACGACGGTACGACCCCTGAGACACGACGGTACGACCCCTGAGACACGACGGTACGACCCCTGAGACACGACGGTACGACCCCTGAGACACGACGGTACGACCCCTGAGACACGACGGTACGACCCCTGAGACATGATGGTACGACCCCTGAGACACGACGGTACGACCCCTGAGACATGATGGTACGACCCCTGAGACACGATGGTGCGACCCCTGAGGCACGACGGTACGACCCCTGAGACACGATGGTGCGACCCCTGAGGCACGACGGTACGACCCCTGAGACACGACGGTACGACCCCTGAGACACGACGGTACGACCCCTGAGACATGATGGTACGACCCCTGAGACACGATGGTGCGACCCCTGAGGCACGACGGTACGACCCCTGAGGCACGACGGTACGACCCCTGAGACACGATGGTGCGACCCCTGAGGCACGACGGTACGACCCCTGAGACATGATGGTACGACCCCTGAGACACGATGGTGCGACCCCTGAGGCACGACGGTACGACCCCTGAGACATGATGGTACGACCCCTGAGACATGATGGTACGACCCCTGAGACATGATGGTACGACCCCTGAGACATGATGGTACGACCCCTGAGACACGATGGTGCGACCCCTGAGGCACGACGGTACGACCCCTGAGACACGACGGTACGACCCCTGAGACACGATGGTGCGACCCCTGAGGCACGACGGTACGACCCCTGAGACACGATGGTGCGACCCCTGAGGCACGACGGTACGACCCCTGAGACACGACGGTACGACCCCTGAGACACGATGGTGCGACCCCTGAGGCACGACGGTACGACCCCTGAGACACGACGGTACGACCCCTGAGACACGACGGTACGACCCCTGAGACACGACGGTACGACCCCTGAGACACGATGGTGCGACCCCTGAGGCACGACGGTACGACCCCTGAGACACGACGGTACGACCCCTGAGACACGACGGTACGACCCCTGAGACACGACGGTACGACCCCTGAGACATGATGGTACGACCCCTGAGACACGACGGTACGACCCCTGAGACACGATGGTGCGACCCCTGAGGCACGACGGTACGACCCCTGAGACATGATGGTACGACCCCTGAGACACGATGGTGCGACCCCTGAGGCACGACGGTACGACCCCTGAGACACGATGGTGCGACCCCTGAGGCACGACGGTACGACCCCTGAGACATGATGGTACGACCCCTGAGACATGATGGTACGACCCCTGAGACACGATGGTGCGACCCCTGAGGCACGACGGTACGACCCCTGAGACACGATGGTGCGACCCCTGAGGCACGACGGTACGACCCCTGAGACACGACGGTACGACCCCTGAGACACGACGGTACGACCCCTGAGACATGATGGTACGACCCCTGAGACACGATGGTGCGACCCCTGAGGCACGACGGTACGACCCCTGAGACACGACGGTACGACCCCTGAGACATGATGGTACGACCCCTGAGACACGATGGTGCGACCCCTGAGGCACGACGGTACGACCCCTGAGACATGATGGTACGACCCCTGAGACACGACGGTACGACCCCTGAGACATGATGGTACGACCCCTGAGACATGATGGTACGACCCCTGAGACATGATGGTACGACCCCTGAGACATGATGGTACGACCCCTGAGACACGACGGTACGACCCCTGAGACACGATGGTGCGACCCCTGAGGCACGACGGTACGACCCCTGAGACATGATGGTACGACCCCTGAGACATGATGGTACGACCCCTGAGACATGATGGTACGACCCCTGAGACATGATGGTACGACCCCTGAGACATGATGGTACGACCCCTGAGACATGATGGTACGACCCCTGAGACACGACGGTACGACCCCTGAGACATGATGGTACGACCCCTGAGACATGATGGTACGACCCCTGAGACATGATGGTACGACCCCTGAGACATGATGGTACGACCCCTGAGACATGATGGTACGACCCCTGAGACATGATGGTACGACCCCTGAGACATGATGGTACGACCCCTGAGACATGATGGTACGACCCCTGAGACACGATGGTGCGACCCCTGAGGCACGACGGTACGACCCCTGAGACATGATGGTACGACCCCTGAGACATGATGGTACGACCCCTGAGACACGATGGTGCGACCCCTGAGGCACGACGGTACGACCCCTGAGACATGATGGTACGACCCCTGAGACATGATGGTACGACCCCTGAGACACGATGGTGCGACCCCTGAGGCACGACGGTACGACCCCTGAGACACGATGGTGCGACCCCTGAGGCACGACGGTACGACCCCTGAGACACGATGGTGCGACCCCTGAGGCACGACGGTACGACCCCTGAGACACGACGGTACGACCCCTGAGACATGATGGTACGACCCCTGAGACACGATGGTGCGACCCCTGAGGCACGACGGTACGACCCCTGAGACACGACGGTACGACCCCTGAGACATGATGGTACGACCCCTGAGACACGATGGTGCGACCCCTGAGGCACGACGGTACGACCCCTGAGACATGATGGTACGACCCCTGAGGCACGACGGTACGACCCCTGAGACACGATGGTGCGACCCCTGAGGCACGACGGTACGACCCCTGAGACACGATGGTGCGACCCCTGAGGCACGACGGTACGACCCCTGAGACACGACGGTACGACCCCTGAGACACGACGGTACGACCCCTGAGACACGATGGTGCGACCCCTGAGGCACGACGGTACGACCCCTGAGGCACGACGGTACGACCCCTGAGACATGATGGTACGACCCCTGAGACACGACGGTACGACCCCTGAGACACGATGGTGCGACCCCTGAGGCACGACGGTACGACCCCTGAGACATGATGGTACGACCCCTGAGACACGACGGTACGACCCCTGAGACATGATGGTACGACCCCTGAGACACGATGGTGCGACCCCTGAGGCACGACGGTACGACCCCTGAGACATGATGGTACGACCCCTGAGACATGATGGTACGACCCCTGAGACATGATGGTACGACCCCTGAGACACGATGGTGCGACCCCTGAGGCACGACGGTACGACCCCTGAGACATGATGGTACGACCCCTGAGACACGATGGTGCGACCCCTGAGGCACGACGGTACGACCCCTGAGACACGACGGTACGACCCCTGAGACATGATGGTACGACCCCTGAGACACGACGGTACGACCCCTGAGACACGACGGTACGACCCCTGAGACACGACGGTACGACCCCTGAGACATGATGGTACGACCCCTGAGACATGATGGTACGACCCCTGAGACACGACGGTACGACCCCTGAGACATGATGGTACGACCCCTGAGACACGACGGTACGACCCCTGAGACACGACGGTACGACCCCTGAGACACGACGGTACGACCCCTGAGACACGACGGTACGACCCCTGAGACACGACGGTACGACCCCTGAGACACGATGGTGCGACCCCTGAGGCACGACGGTACGACCCCTGAGGCACGACGGTACGACCCCTGAGACACGATGGTGCGACCCCTGAGGCACGACGGTACGACCCCTGAGACACGATGGTGCGACCCCTGAGGCACGACGGTACGACCCCTGAGACATGATGGTACGACCCCTGAGACACGACGGTACGACCCCTGAGGCACGACGGTACGACCCCTGAGACACGATGGTGCGACCCCTGAGGCACGACGGTACGACCCCTGAGACACGACGGTACGACCCCTGAGACACGACGGTACGACCCCTGAGACATGATGGTACGACCCCTGAGACACGATGGTGCGACCCCTGAGGCACGACGGTACGACCCCTGAGACACGATGGTGCGACCCCTGAGGCACGACGGTACGACCCCTGAGACATGATGGTACGACCCCTGAGACACGACGGTACGACCCCTGAGACATGATGGTACGACCCCTGAGACATGATGGTACGACCCCTGAGACATGATGGTACGACCCCTGAGACATGATGGTACGACCCCTGAGACATGATGGTACGACCCCTGAGACATGATGGTACGACCCCTGAGACACGACGGTACGACCCCTGAGACACGACGGTACGACCCCTGAGACACGATGGTGCGACCCCTGAGGCACGACGGTACGACCCCTGAGACACGACGGTACGACCCCTGAGACACGACGGTACGACCCCTGAGACACGATGGTGCGACCCCTGAGGCACGACGGTACGACCCCTGAGACACGACGGTACGACCCCTGAGACATGATGGTACGACCCCTGAGACATGATGGTACGACCCCTGAGACACGATGGTGCGACCCCTGAGGCACGACGGTACGACCCCTGAGACACGACGGTACGACCCCTGAGGCACGACGGTACGACCCCTGAGGCACGACGGTACGACCCCTGAGACATGATGGTACGACCCCTGAGACACGATGGTGCGACCCCTGAGGCACGACGGTACGACCCCTGAGACATGATGGTACGACCCCTGAGACACGACGGTACGACCCCTGAGACATGATGGTACGACCCCTGAGACATGATGGTACGACCCCTGAGACACGACGGTACGACCCCTGAGACACGACGGTACGACCCCTGAGACATGATGGTACGACCCCTGAGACATGATGGTACGACCCCTGAGACATGATGGTACGACCCCTGAGACATGATGGTACGACCCCTGAGACACGATGGTGCGACCCCTGAGGCACGACGGTACGACCCCTGAGACATGATGGTACGACCCCTGAGACATGATGGTACGACCCCTGAGACATGATGGTACGACCCCTGAGACATGATGGTACGACCCCTGAGACACGACGGTACGACCCCTGAGACACGATGGTGCGACCCCTGAGGCACGACGGTACGACCCCTGAGACATGATGGTACGACCCCTGAGACACGATGGTGCGACCCCTGAGGCACGACGGTACGACCCCTGAGACATGAGGTAGAAGGGAGGAGGAGAGACGCTGGTAAATCAACTCACAAGTCCCTACTTCATCTCAGTCTCCCTCTCCCTCCCCCTCTAAGCAGGTGGAACAAATTGGCATATACATCCCATTCCCTGCAGAGCTTCATGATGCGAAAAATAATGGAATTGGACAATGTCAACCACGTACAGACCCTTTACCCTTAGTAATATCACCTGGATACCTAATGTATGAGCTACGCCAATACGCAGACAAGAGCAAGGGGGTGGAGTGGGGGAGTTTGATTATCCACACACACACACACACACACACACTTCTAAACATCTCGAGAAACAGCCCACCAAGCGCCACCCAGCTCGTATAAAACGTCGAATCGAGTGGTAGGTTGAAATCCATTCCCAAATATACCCCTTAAAAGTGGTCCTAACCTCTCCTTCATGTCTGCTACACTACACGCAAAGACTAGGAGGAGGAAGAAAGAAAACAAAAAAGTAATCTCCATCACATCTTTCCCTCTCCCCTCGTCTGCCAGCCATTATGGGGAAGGGAAACGTCACGCGAGGGGCGGGAGGGGACCTACTCCAATTCTTCCTTTACGGGCGTGAAGCACCCTTCGCAAGTATAAGGATTACTGAATTCAATTTACTCTGCGGAGATCAATGGCACTCGTGTATTCCAAACAGGAAGAGTAGGCCATAATCCGGTATTGTGCCATTACGGCTGGCCCCGAGGAGGAGGAGGAGAGAGGTGGGGGAGGAAGAGGAGGAGAGGGGAGGACGCAAGAAGAAAGCGAATAACAGCTTATAGGAAGAAAAGAAAAGAGTGATAAAGTATGTAAGTAAGGACGGTTTAGGGGGAGGGGCGATAAAAGGACACTGGAATGAGAGAGAGAGAGAGAGAGAGAGAGAGAGAGAGAGAGAGAGAGAGAGAGAGAGAGAGAGAGAGAGATGAACTGCAGGACATCCGAGACAATAAGGGAATGAGTGAAAAGTGAATAAATGGTGGGAATGGGATAGACAGGAAGACCAGAAGGAGGAGGAAGAGGACGGAAGAGGAGGAGGAGGACGGAAGAGGAGGAAGAAGAGGAGGAGGAGGAGGAGGAAAGGCTCCGAGTCCTGACGAGTAAAGGTACGGCAGAAGAGGGTCCTTCTGTTGAGTCCTTCTGTTGAGGACTTGTGGGCTGACGAGTGCCTTACGTCTTTACCGGCTCCTTCCTGAGGGAGGGGAGGGGGAGGGAACGTCAGAGATTGAGGACAGAACGCTGGCTCCTCCAGCCAGGGCGCTGCCAGGGGGCTCCTCTCACAGTTCATCCTCTCACATAACAAGGAAAAAAAATCTATCGTGAGGCAGGAATTCACCACGTTATGATTGATCTTCTAAAATGATGATGTGTACCACAAGGACACAAAGTTCTTTCAAAATGAGCGTATTGAATATGTACACATAAGGTGTGGGGCCATCTTGTTACACTGATGGACCACTGTGTACCAGTGTGGGGTCCACTGTGGACCAGTGACAAAACGAACACTGCCAGATTGAGAATATAACAACATAATTCCAAACAGCTGTAAAATTGTTCACTCAAGAGAAAATACATTTCTATAGAAACTCATAGTTGGAATACATCAAAGGTAGCATTCTGTGTGTGTGTGTGTGTGTGTGTGTGTGTGTGTGTGTGTGTGTGTGTGTGTGTGTGTGTGTGTGCGTTCGTAGAAGGCAGCTTGTGGTACGAGGTGATGTAAAAGTCTACGGTCATCACGTATCACGTTTTACTATCTCACGTCTGACTCATATGGAATAAATAATAATAATAATAATGATAATAATAGTAATAATAATAATAATAATAATAATAATAATAATAATAATAATATTAATAATAATAATAATATAAAGATAACTATTATTATCATTATTATTCTTATTATTATTATCATTATCATTATCATCATTATCATTATTCATTATTATTATTATCATTATCATTATCATTATCATTATCATTATCATTATAATACTATTCATATTATTAATGATAATAATAATAATAATAATAATAATAATAATAATAATAATAACAATAATAATAATAATAATAATAATAATAATAATAATAATAATAAAATACACTTCCCTTTCTTTCAATCTGAAGACAACGGGAATATGAGTGCTTAGCTCTCAGTCTTCTCCCCTGTGTGTCTTATACAAAATGAAGTTCCTTTCATTAAGAAACCTTTCAGATGGACACTCTTGCTTAAAGGCTTCTAGTTTCCTTTTTATATATATCATTTTCTCTCGACACTGCAATGAGATTTTGATAAAAAAAAAAAAGATCTATTTATCATCTACTACGGAAAACACAAGCAGTACTTCACAATCACAGGACATCTGTATGAAAGACTGGAACGGGCTAAGGAAGTTTGGACGAAGGGACACAGGAACGGAACATAGTAACTGTGGGACGCACGCATGGACGTAGGGAAACAGGAACGGAACACAGTAACTGTGGGACGCATGGACGTAGGGAAACAGGAACGGAACACAGTAACTGTGGGACGCATGGACGTAGGGAAACAGGAACGGAACACAGTAACTGTGGGACGCATGGACGTAGGGAAACAGGAACGGAACATAGTAACTGTGGGACGCATGCATGGACGTAGGGAAACAGGAACGGAACAACGTGGCTGAAGGTTAGGTTGGACGAACGAAACAAAGTGACTTAGGGAACGCTGCTGGACGACGAAACACAAGAACGGGGAAAGGTCAATGAGGGAAGACTGCACGAAGGGAAGCAGGAACGGAACACTGTTGTTGGCAGTTAGTCGGAGGAACTAGGAACGGAACAAGATGCGTATTTACAGCATCCAGTTGATGTATACAATGTATATGAATATACAAATTCTCACACAGACCATCAAAAGCATCTTACCTTCTGCTTCGTTTTGGGGAGAAGGAGGAAAAATAACATGGGAAAACAGTACAGCGTTAGTTAACAATAACCTCCTCCTCCTCCTCCTCCACACACACACACACACACACACACACACACACACACACACACACACACACGCACAAACACACGAAATAAGCAACGCAAATATAGCCAACAAAGCGGTTTTTAAAAAAAAAGGATGAGAACAGACGACAGCATTACCATCACTATAAATGCAGACACGCAGGAAGAGCTGGTTAACAACGAGACCCAGTATGGCCAATATATATACAGTACAACAGCAGGACATCTGCATCCTGGCAAACATTACCAATATCATACAGAGAGAGAGAGACTCACACCAGCACACGCGGAATAACAGAACGCGTTATAACAACTAAACCTGTGGGGTGGGGGGTGGGGGATTCTAAAATAGTACCAATGAAACGAAATACATATACGCACGTTATACACACACACACACACACACACACACACACACACACACACACACACACACATACAGAGGTATACACAGCTCATCAACAAAGAACAAAACGGTTGTGCAAATTACAGCATCACAATGAATAAAAAAAATGAAAAAATAAAACAAGAACCCATTGTACAGCAAATATCGACACCCACTGTGACGGATCACCACGCGTCTGAACCATCATGGCTCAGGAGGCAATAACAACCGGGTAAATACATCACAACACTATACTCACAACTGAAGATACAAAAGTGTAAAAAAAAAAAAAAAATATATACGGTAACAAGAACAGAAGACAATACAGCAAGGTGTATAGAATACAAAGGCAAACAAGTGCATACCGCAAAATATACAGTAACGGGAATAGAAGACAATACAGCAAGAGGTATAGAGTACAAAGACAAACAAGTGCATACTGATTGCGAGATAAACAAGTGTATAAAACACAACAACAACACCACCACCACAAAAACACAACAGCAGCAGACCTCTCAAGCAATAATATCCAATTGAGCACTGGAGGGGAACTGTGGAATTTATCTGGCCGCACCTTCAGCCTAATAAGCCAAAGTCATTAAACAATTTCCAGAGTTTAATTACGCCTCCCCCCCTCCCCCCCACCAAGCCCAGGACCTTCACTAATTTCGTCTTGGACTGGCGGGCGAGTGGCGCGCGGGGAGGTCCCTCTACCATCCAGCCTGCGGCACGCTGAACCCCCTCACACAGTGTGGGTAAGGGAGGAGTGGGCCCCTTGCGCCACACTTTCACTCTTCCCGCACAGTGTGTCTCTCCCTCGCCACTACACTCACAACCCTCGGGCGTGGTTTAAGGGATCGGTTGTATCTTCCCAACACCCGTGTCTCTTGCGCCTCCCAAAGGGACTTCATCATCCCATACTTACCACAGGAGGTTCACAGGGTAAGCATCGCCACCCTTTCAAAAGCCCTACCTCACTCACACGTCCAGAATGTTGACTGTCAACATTCGAGGTTTATCCTCTCAGTTCCAAGGTCTGTGACCCTCCAACGCCCATGCCAGTGTAAACAAGGTATTGACAAGTTACTCTGTGGAGATCCTTAACTGCTTGTGGACACTCGACTCTCCACACCTCTTGTGTACTCAAGATTTTGAAACACCTGTTGCGTGGAAAGTGGACACCATAACACCTACATTTCTTCTTTTTTCCAGCTTGTTGGAAGCTTCGTCCTTAAAGCACCCAGCTGTTTACACATTCAGACGTCTACACACACAGGGGACAAACACGAAAGACAGCAAGCATGTCCTTACACATCCCCCTCTCCTTCCTGTGTTGACAAATATAACAATACAGCATTACTTAAAGGACTGATTATAATTTAGGTTACATCATCTTACTTTAAGTCACAAGCCAACCCTTAGCTGTTGGGTTTTGATGGGTCTCACACACACACACACACACACACACACACATATAGACACACGGACAGACACAAATGAACAAATGGATAGACAGACCGGTATATATGCGGTATATACGATCAAATCGACCCCTTACCCTACCCTCCCTCCAAAAAAAAAAAAAAAAAGACAATCGTTTGGCTCACACATACTGGACTTAAGCCCCCACCACCACCACCACCACCACCACCACCTTCCCCAACACCCCATCCTCAACCCTCTCACGACTCCAGCAACATAACCAGCCACGCACATTTTCAAACAATTCCCCCACGACTCTAATCTCACTGTAAACGGCTTCAGTGGAACTGCCAATTCTATCGGCCATTCTTTCCAATTGTAGACCAAAAAAATCCATGACCAACAGAAATTCCGGTCGTCATCATCATCACCATCGCCACCACCCCATCTCCCCACCTTTAGGTCGACCTAGAGCGAGGGGTCGTGAAACCCGTACCATACCAAGAGGGCAACTGCCATTAAACACCCTTAAGTACACACAGGCAATTCGACTACCCCCCCCCCCCACCCCTTCCCACCCACCGTTTAACAACCATGGTACAAGGAGATAACGACTCTGTGGGTACGCTTGCGCGCGCGCGCACACACGTTGTGCCGACAGCGTCACACAAGACAAAGTTCAGTTTACCTCGGACACCAAGGCCAGGAGATATGCCAAGTGTCTCCAATAAGGAGGTGAACAACCACATTTATATATAACTTCACGCCAGCGATACCGTTGAATCGTTCTCCATTAAAGCAAACAAACAAACAAACAAACAAAAATGATTCTCCAATGCAACAAAACACAAAACAAAATTGGCCCGACCGCTTAAAGGAATGATCCAATCCAGTTGGCCCTTAAAAAAGAAAAAAAAAAGTTGTTCTGTTTGTTTAAAGCTACATAGTTTAAAGTCTCGTTATTTTTTTTTTTCTTATTTTTCTCCGGTAATGTTGCGCTGGACATTAGTTTTGCATTTTCCTACGCAGTCTACACACTTAGTTGGAAATTGTACCGGAAAAAAATCGTCTAAAATAGAGTATATACATATGGGATTGCGCGTGTGTTTTTAATCTGAATAAATACATTAATTTAAGTATAATTATATATATATATATATATATATATATATATATATATATATATATATATATATATATATATATGTATTTTTTTTTTCTTTTCATACTATACGCCATTTCCCGCATTAGCGAGGTAGCGTTGAGAACAGAGGAATAGGTCCTTTGAGGGAATATCCTCACCTGTTCATGGGGCAAAGCCACTCCTCCCTCCTTCCCTCCTCATCACCAAACATCCTCAGGTGACTCTACCCCACACCTAACCCCCTCCCTCCTTCCCTCTCCTCCATCATCCTCATCATCCTAGGATGTTGCAGGCACCGACCCCCCTTTCCTCCCTGCA
Source organism: Panulirus ornatus (assembly GCF_036320965.1). NCBI lineage: Eukaryota > Metazoa > Arthropoda > Malacostraca > Decapoda > Palinuridae > Panulirus > Panulirus ornatus. The sequence continues at coordinate 18,888,660 of NC_092279.1, forward strand.
CCACCCCGCCTCAAAACCCACCCCACGCCCTCCGTACCCTCAACACCCACTCCGGGCCCTCCGTACCCTCAACACCCACCCCGGGCCCTCCGTACCCTCAACACCCAGCCCGCGCCCTCCGTACCCTCAACACCCACTCCGGGCCCTCCGTACCCTCAACACCCAGCCCGCGCCCTCCGTACCCTCAACACCCACCCCGCGCCCTCCGTACCCTCAACACCCACTCCGGGCCCTCCGTACCCTCAACACCCACTCCGGGCTCTCCGTACCCTCAACACCCACCCCGCGCCCTCCGTACCCTCAACACCCACCCCGCGCCCTCCGTACCCTCAACACCCACTCCGGGCCCTCCGTAACCTCAATACCCACTCCGGGCCCTCCGTAACCTCAATACCCACTCCGGGCCCTCCGTACCCTCAACACCCACAGCGGGCCCTCCGTACCCTCAACACCCACCCCGCGCCCTCCGTACCTGCTATCTCGAGCGTGGCGTTGTTGGAGGTGACGGTGCCGACCTCGTTGCTGGCCTGGCACCAGTACACCCCGGCGTCGTCCTCCTTCTTGCCGTGTACCACCCGCAGGAAGAACAGCGACCCCGTCGGCAGCAGCACCCGCTGGGACTTGGGGTCGCCCGGGGACGTCCTGCACAAGAGGAAAGAGAAATCGGAGTTAAATTATGACATTAATGGAATTCTCAAATACAAAAAAAAAAGTAATTCTAATTCCTTAAAGTTACCTTAAGATGGTTTCGGAGGTCTTCTACACCCCGCACAGCTGGGTCTGGATCCTTACCTTACCTTGACTTACACTAACGACCACTACACCTTCTCACCACAAATTCTGAGGAAGGATGAACAGCTGGGTTGACAGTGGACCGACTGCCACGACCAGGGTTCGAACGTATGCGCTCCAAAACGGATCGGCCCGTGAATGCGTCAAGGTCGGCAACGCTAATCGATACACAAATACGTCCCATATTCTAGTGAATATTTCTTTCTATCCCGACTTAATGGCTTTCCCCTTCAGTTCGTGTTCCTTAGCTTACTTCTCTCAGACTCCATTGTTCCTATCTTTATCTTTAGTTCTTTGTGCTCTTGGTTTATCAATACGGTATTGTCGCTGCCTCCTCCCTCTGTTCTCTCTCACTCCTCAAACATTATTGTTATCTTCCCCCTCTCTCCTAATCTAATCTCCCTACTCTGTTGTTCCGGACTTATCTTTGTTCCATATATTCCCATCTCCATCGTGGCCTCCCTCTCATTATTATCCCCCTCCCCCTCCAATAACCCTATCTTATCGATACTTCTTATTTTTTTTTTCTTCATTTTCAACTTCAGTTATGAAGTCGTTGTTGTCGTGGCAGCAGCTGAAGCCCCCCCGGCTGAAGTTAAGTTACTTACGACTTCCTCGAGCGGTTCAATTGTCATCACCTCCACGCCGGTTACTGACTGACCCACCTTTCCCCTCTTGTGAACGACGTAACGACCCTCGAGCACGGAAAAGACGATCTTCGAGCCCGTCCGACAATACGACCCTGGGGGAGGTGGGTGGGTTGTAACAGCATTACCCATGTCTAATCCACCAGGCTGTTCCTACACGGAGGCCCACAGGTCCGGTGACTCCTACCAGCTTGGAATATTCTATTCCGCAAGAAAACACCTCCATTTACACCATAAACCTACCACCCCTGACGCTCTAAGCATCAGCGACCCACAGTGTTGAGGACGGTCCCTCCGTACCAGGGCTGGTGTCTTACCTCGAGAGCACACACGTCTTGCCATTTACAAACAGGAGCCAAGACCTACCCCCCCCCCCCCCCAACACAATACCGTCCCCCTTATCACGGGCGCAACGCACCCTGTTATCGGGATGATGTCTGGTGTGTTGATAACGGGCGTGGAGGAAGCAGCCAGGGCGCGGACGACTTCCTCAGTGCCCCCCGGGTTGATGATGGCTGTCAGGCTTTTGGACCCACACTATCTTGGGAATGAACCTGTCAATGCCTACTGCTACCAACCTCCTCACCTCCTGGGGTTTGCTTCCCCTCTCCCTCCCTCTCTCTCTCTCTCTCTCTCTCTCTCTCTCTCCGTCTTCCCGGCGACGTCTCGTCTGTTCCTCCGGCACAGAGACGGGTCACAGGGATGCCTCATGGACAAAGAAACCGAGACAGGTGAAGTATATACACTGCTGTCACTCACAGGCCCCCTTAAGACGCGAGTGTAGTTGAGACACCAGTGTTAACACGGAGATGCGACTACACACACACACACACACACACACACACACACACACACACGCGCGCGGTTCTGGTGGGGGATATGATACAGTTGCTATCGATAGCCACCTCGACATTCTCTTCTCCAGCGTAACTCTGTGTCTAGGGACTGTCCTCGGCGAATTACGGTGATGTACACAACCGTGAGGCGAGACAGGGGGGGGGGTTCGAGTCCAACTGGCGACGAGTGAGGCGAGACGGGGGCTCGTGTCCAACTGGCGGCGTGTGAGGCGAGACGGGTGATCGTGTCCAACTGGCAACGTGTGAGGCGAGACGGGGGCACGTGAACTACACGCGAGTCAAACGTCGAGTGTAAACATATGAATAATACAGGACGGGTGAGACTTAACACCTGTGTGACATTTGCTACTTTTCTACATAGAGAGTGAAGGTAAATGCTCCACCTAGCACTCCTGCTTACCGACACCACATACTTAATCTGTTTCTAAAACCCTTCACTTTATTCGCAATGTTTCGAACACATAACGAAGTAGAATGATGTAAAAAGAGTCTCAGAAGCCATGGTATAAAATCGACAATCAATACCTGCCTTCGTGTGCGCGCCCACTACCGTAGTGTGTATATATATATACTCCCAACCACCAACTCTATGGCTCAGCTCTGCTTGGAATCTGAATGCAACATCTTCGGCAGCACGGGATTCAACCACCTGAAGCCTACCTACCCACCACAAAAGAAGGGTAGTCCCCAAACAACTTCATGATAACTACTCCTTTTGATACATCAACCGACTTCAAAGGAAAATCACACATATCCAGTTCATCAGACTTCTCATGTGGGTCTCAGTGCGGGAAATGAAAAATCCACCAGATCCGTTGGCCTCACGGATAACAGCCTGGAAGTGAAGGAAGAACCTTATATTCCCAAACCAAACATTGGGTCATGCATGCCTCCTGTCAAAACACAATACATTCCCCCAACCGAAAAGAAGAAAAAATACATCATGTTGTTTTTTCGAGAGACGTGGGAAAACCGGGTGACGGACGGTGCTAAGAAAGACATATACAGGGAACTACATTACCTCTATAGAGACGAGGGAACAATGAGAGATAAGACTCGGGCTTGCCTCTTTATGTGTGGGATGGGAGGAGAAAAGAACAGCACACGGCAGTAGAGTGAGAGAGGAGTTACAGGAGATGGTCATTACGGCACTCAAGGGGAGTATGATGAGAGAGGCGGTCAGGGAGAAAGACAAAACAAAAAAAAAAACGAAGAATGGAGAGAGATAGAGGGAGAAGAGAAGGGAGGAGAAAGGGGAAGAGAGCGAAAGACAAGGAAATGGAAAAGGAAGGAGGGAAGAGAGGCGAAGTGGACGTGGAGAGACATAATCCTGAAAAAAAAAAACGAGAAAAAAAACTTCGACGCTTCCTTCACCACCGCTTAAACCCGCAGACGCCTCCTTCATCGCCAGCAAATCCCTCCGAAGCTTTATTCATCACCACAAAATCCCCCGGAAGCTTCCTTCATCACCACCACGTCCCTGAGAGAGAGAGAGGAAAAAAAGACATCCACAATGCGAGGCACAGACACATTGCTCTGAAACGACACCGTGGTACAAAGACACAGAGAGAAACACAGACGGATAGTCAATAAGACAGACAAATGGACAGAGAAACAGCAGAATAAGCGACAGGAACTCCCTAAAATCCGTGTGGCACGTCTGTCTCTCGCTCGGCAACGCACCAAGGAACCCCCGTGGACTAAATCAGTTCCTCATATTTGCGACAGCACTTCCCTCCCCACCTCACCGCCGCACCACAGCTCCGAGATACAGAGGCAGCCCTAAATAGATCATTATGCGAAATCAAATCAATCTATTACGTCTCAGAAAGGCCTGTGGAACAGACGCATGAATTAAACGACCATGTTCTAACATGGCTGTTTTCGAGCGAGGGATAGAAATCACACCCACACACACACAAAATACTGCTTCCATTTACCACTCCAGACGAAGATGATTTTTTTTTCTCTCTCTCTGTCTCCTTCTAACGTCCATTAGAGCGTAGTTATAAAAGAACTTCTTCTCTCCTGTCTCTTGTCTCTTTTCATTACGAGACGCCTGATGTCAAATGTGTACCCTTCAGGTGGCACCAGTTATCAATTACCAATCACCTGCCTGTCACTCATGAGGACAAGGCTGGAGGCGGTTGCGACGCCCCGCCGAGCCAGTCATCACACCACGAGGCGTGACGCGCCTCACGAAGGAGGAGGAGGAGGAGGAGGGGGAGACACTCATCATCAACCCATCTATCACCACGCTGCCAAGAAACCCCCCACTCCCCCCCTACCCTCGACTCCGTCTCATTAACAAGCATTAAAGAACGGATCAGGCGACTTGGAGCTACCTCCAGCTCGCCAAAGGGAGTTGCTACCGACCAAATATTTTCAATAGTTTGTCATACATCAGAAAACCAACCAATCGGGAGACTGGCGCAACCAGGAACGTTCTACGAGCCACATCAAAAGTTTGCCATATACGAACCAACCAACCAGTCGGGTGACTGGTACAACCAAGGTGCTATAACCCAACTACTCTCGCGCGTATGACATATATCAACCAACCACCCAACCATGTGACTAGCACAGTAACCAGCTCCCTGGGCACGGTGTGTTTTGACTTGCAAACACCACCCCCTCTAACCAACCAGACGGTTGGCACAGCAACCAACGTATTCCAGCGCCATTCCATACGAGGTTTCCCTAAAGTAGACGTAAATGTACTCGAGGGTGTGTCTACCAGTCCATGGAACACTGGGACATTACAACGAGAGGATAACAATCTCCTCTAAAAAGGTCGTCAACATTCGAGCCATGGAAAGGTCATACGGTGGAACTTGATCTCTAACACTCAAAAGAAATCTGGACCTAAAACTGGTCGAGCCACTCTAGGGGAAACTAAGAGGACTGGTTGGGGAAATTACTACACAAGGAACCTTGAGGAGCCACAGGCTGTTGCCTACAAGGAAAACAGTCTCTGTCTGGAAGGGTAGAAAGAAAAATAAGTGCCATCCAAAAACTCGGACCTGGAATTCGGGGATTCCAGTCATGAACTGAATAAATTACAAGGCTACAGCCCAGGCCTGGAGGCAGTACATCTTTCTCTGGAAGCTGTGCCTGGATTTGGGAAGGCTGTAATTCCTATAATCTAAGGAACGCTGTCTGTTAACTTCATAGGCTATAATCTGGAACTGGGGTGATTACGGTCTAAAGGAAGAGTCTGAGGTCTGGAATTATAAGGGATAAGGTGCAGATTTAGTAAGACATATACGTATATAGCATTGAAGGTAGACTTGTTCTTTTCTTCCCATTCAAGCTTGAGGAATTATATATTCTACTGTCACAGGGCTTTAATAGTTGATAACTGAGGTTTACTATTTCATCTCCAACTTGCGAGTAAAGTTTAAAATTACTGGCAGCGGTAATGGTGCAATCTCCCACCCTCTCTCTATCTGAAAAAGTATTTACACATACCATCGCTGAAGAGCATCTGAAGATAAAATACAACACTAAAAGGTATGTAAAGTAACTGAGCCTTTCTACCATTATATCAATAGGTAAATTATTTTTCTTTCGCCTGTAGAGATGTGGGGGAAGAACTCAAAACTCCCCCATTTCACATGGCAGTGATGGAGGAAGCAAGGCGGGTGGAAAATCTAAGACGCTCTGGGCTGGTTCTAATTCAAATACCAACAAGAGTATCATCTTGCAAATCACATAATCATCCAAAATTGTCTTACTGGCGCATGCTATCATGTCAACTACAATCCGACTGGAAGAATATTTATGCTAGAGAGCCAAAAAGGAAAAAAAAAAAAAAGAAAAGAAAGGAAATGAGTGAGCCGACATCTACACACCCGACAAATTTAAACACCACGCTTGACGGGGTTGTGTCAACCAGTTCTTTGGTGCATGCCTGAAATGTCTTCGAGTCCTTTTATCTTCCCAGGCAGACATGTCACTCCTGGAATGGAAGAAGGTGTTCGATAGTTCTTCGTGAATCTGAAACGATCTTAATCAGCTTCCGCCCAAGATACATCTGCCGACCAATCCCTTCACTAGTGCAGGTATGATCTTCCTTTTCGAGGTCGTCTACGCCTCTATAATGTTGCGATCCTTGAAGGTTTCACGGTAACAGTGCTGAGACGCGAGCGAGATGTCAGGGTAACTGTGATGCAAGGAATCAATCTTTTTTCCTCTTCAAGAACACTAGAACCAAATTCTTTCCCTCCTTTTCCTGTATTGGGTTCTGGTATAGGACGACTCAAAATACACCTGGTGAAGCCTTCGGGGGATCTCGTAAAACAGTTCGATATATCTCGTGTGTATCACTTCATGTAGACTGTTACCAAGAGGTTTATCAACATCCAAGTAGTTTCCAGTCATGTCCCACGTCATCCACATTGTTACCAATCAGTTTCCACCTGAGATGTGGTACATTCAAGTCTCCTGGAAAGGTTACCTTCCGGATGGGATTTCCAGGAACTCTTATTGCTTCTCTCGAGGTCAAACTGTGTCCCCGTCAGTTTCCACCTCAGATGCGGTAGTCTGAAGTCTCCTGGAAAGGTTACTTTTGAAATGGGATTTCCAGGAACTCCTAATGCAGATGTCAACATTTCTTGATTGTCCTGTTTATTCCCGTTGCGCTACATCTGTCGATTTACACTGAAGAACAGCTACTGAATTATGGTTCTTGGTCTTAATCATATGGTTCTTCATTCTAATCATAACAGAATGTATATCATCGAGCGTAGATCTTTAATAGCCTTTTATAAAGGACTGAATATCTTTTACGCGAGTCCAACTCTACCCTAAGAGTGGTTCACTGGCGCAGATACCCCACTGACTGACAGAAGACCATGACAGTTACGGTACATATGAACAGGACATACATTCACCTTCATCACCCGGTCTTCCGGTATGTCTTTTGAGGGCAAGGCCTGGCCCAATCCCGACCTCAACCACCATCGCTACATCCCGCGGGGGATATGATCCCGGCTCCTAACATCATACAATGGAGGAGGAGAAGGCCTCCTCCTCGTCCTTCTCAATAGTTCACCAAGATGTTAGCGGCCTCCCCCCTACCCTACCCCCACTCCCCCGAGCTAACGCCGTCCTCCATCCCCCCCCCCCTCCCCCCACAAGTTCCTAACGTAGTTTGCGGAGAGAGAGAGAGAGAGAGAGAGAGAGAGAGAGAGAGAGAGAGAGAGAGAGAAGGGGGGGGGGGGGCGCACCATTACCGCTGCCAGGCAAATAGTTCTAAACAAGTAATTTTAAACTTTACTCGCAAGTTGGAGATGAAATAGAAACTTTCAACGAACCAACGTCCGTTATGTGCAAGAACTTCGGGATTTCGGAGTAGGTAGGTTTTAACCTACCCCCTCGCAACACCCCTCTCCTCTCCCAACCTCCGCTCCAAAGGAGTTCTGAATGTGGGCCACCTTCGCCCACAGCTCCGTCCTACTTTATCTGATTATGGGCTATCCTCGCCCACAGCTCCGTCCTACTTTATCTGAATATGGGCTACCCTCGCCCACACTCCTAGTTTATCTGAATGTGGGCCACCCTCGCCCACAGCTCCGTCCTTGTTTATCTGAATGCGGACCACCCTCGCCCACAGCTCCTCCTTACTTTATCCAGATTTTCGTTTTGGTTTCTCGGTCTTGCCTGTCTGCCAATCCTATCTTGCTCCCAGCACCACTCTAGGCGGCTGAAACGATTCCTTTACTCTCGCAAACATCAAATGATACATACATATATATATATATATATATATATATATATATATATATATATATATATATATATATATATATATATATATATATATACAGCGTTCAAAGTTAAAAAAAAAAATAAAGTCATTCAAGTGCCGAACATTAGTCAAAAAAAAAAAGAAAAGTTTAAACCAGATTTTGAACAAGCGACGAAATGAATTCGGTCGTCGACCTCATAAGACAAAAAATAAAAAAAAGTAGAAAAACATTAGACCAAATTACCTCCGTGCGATTCCTTCACTAAGCCTAAAAATAACGAAAAAAAAAACATGAATTCTAAAACAATTTCATCCCAACTTTTGTTCTTTAAATCGGTAGTAGAAGTCAGAGACCCAGTACATTAGTTCCCCCATCTTACACGCCATTCAATCCCCCCCCTTTACACAATCCCCAGCCTCCTCCCTCTATTTCCCCTACCTCCCTCCCTTCCTTCACCTAATCCCAATCCCTATCCTCACTACACACACACACACACACACACACACACACACCCTCCCTCCCGCACCAAACATCACCCCCCATCCCAGGGGGTCTTGAAACCCCCCTCGGACGTCGGGTCGAGTCTGATTGCAACAAAGGATTGGATTCGAGAGTAATTTCTGCTAGAAAACTTGCAGGTCCCGCGGGCCAACATCCCCCCCCCCCCCCCCCCCCCCAAGGTAATGCGTCGGTCAAGTTCCCTCCCTCCCTGGCGGCGGCGGAAGACCTGAGGCTGTGTGGAAAGAGGGGGAGGGAAACAAGGCCGAAGGTCACTTTTCCCCCCAACCTTCCTCCTCCTCCTCCTCCTCCCCTCTCGCTGCTGTGGCGCAAGAAGACGTGAAGCTAGGAAGGAAGGAAGGAAGGAAGGAGGGGAGGAAGGAAAGTGATCTTAGGTCAAGTTCACTTGGCTGCTGGTAACGGGTCACCCAAGGCTAGTGGGAGGAGGAGGAGGAGGAGGAGAGAAAAAGGTCTAAAGGTCTGATTTCCCTCTGGTGCTGGTCGGCGACCTTCAGATGGTGGAGGGATGTAGTAGTGTACACGACACACGTCTGGAGTGGTCATGCCGACTGACCTGAGGCCGGAGGCGAGTGAGACCCGACAGGGTAAAGTTACGTGCTTGAAGACGCAATGAGCAGGTGATTATGTGGGGTTCAAGTAGGGTGTAGATAATAAGAGATTTTGGGTGAGATGCTGAAGCGCTCATCAGCATATAGGCATCTGGATAATGAAGTTAAGAGACGCAAGATAAACATTAAACCCTCGAGCACCATGGTACGACCCTCGAGTGCTATGGGAAAATCTGACCAAGGTGTGGTGGACGTGCATGCGTAACTCAGACGCGTACACGTACAAAAGAAAAAAAAAATGTTTACGTCACAGTAGAAGGGAATCCCACATGACAACTGAGAGAGAGAGAGAGAGAGAGAGAGAGAGAGAGAGAGAGAGAGAGAGAGAGAGAGAGAGAGAGCGAGAGAGAGAATCTAATGAGTAGATGTTTCTACCGATTCTTATTTCTTTCTTTTTTTTGTGAGACTACAGAAGCCCACGCCTACAGCCGTGCCTGCCACTCCGACCAACGACTGGTGCTTGCATCATACAAGATCGCGCTCCCTGTCTCTTTCTCCTTCCGAGAAGAAGAAGAAGAAGAAGAAGAAGAAGAAGAAGAAGAAGAAGAAGAAGAAAGGTAAATCATGAGTTTCTTTTTTTTTTTAGTGGTTTTCGTAGTGTTATCGAGGCAATCATGATCTTATCGTAAATGTTCTCCTCATTTACGCTCGGCACATCTCTCTCTCTCTCTCTTTCTCCCTTCCGGTAGTTAACACCGCTGGCGCACGCATGACCTGGGTCTTAAGGCCTCTCTCTCGTGTTGGGGTTGAATGAACTCATGACCGCCCGATGACCGCCCTTGTCTTTTAAACCTTTCGTCACGGCAAGTACATCTCCAGGGCAAGCTTCCTCAGCAATTCATTTATATTTCAGATATTTTAGAACACATAACAGAATTTTCGCTCGGTAATTTCTAAGTTCATGCATTTCATTTCCTCCAGTGTGGGTCACACAGCAATCTCCTCCCTCCCACACGGACCTGTCGTGTTGTACCGGACGATATGCCATGGCGAACACATTCTCCAAACCAACCAACTCAAAGTGTGGGAAAAAAAATGCCAAAAAAAAAGGGAATTTCATCTGAGCTCCTCAGGTATCTGTAAACCCGATCCTTAATGATGGAAAGGTGATGGGAGAAATGGGAAGGACGGGATGGAAAGATGGGAAAAAATCCATTCCACGGTGTCACTGTCCAAGGCAAGGAGGACGCAACAAAACGGTCAAGCCTCGTGGGGTCAGTCGTCACCAAGACAAACTACAGGAAGCAACGGCCAACTCGCGTGCCCACGTCGGCCAAGGAAGCTTACGAGAGCGGTGGCCGCACATGATACCTTTAAGAAGGAAGGAGGAGGAGGAAGAGGAGGAGGAGGAGGAGGAGGAGGAGGAGGAGGAGGAGGAGGAGGAGGAGGAGGAGGGCTTAATAATAATTTAGAAGGGTTACGATTCCACAACGAGAGTGGTTAGAAGCGCCACTCTTTGAATATGCGAGCGACATACTTTATAATGGGTACGACCCAGGTCCCTGCAGCGAAGGGACAGCTAATGCTGCTCACACACACACACACACACACACACACACACACAGGTAATTAGGGCACTCCCGCAACTTATGGGAAGCAGACTTGGCGATGCGCATCACGTAAGGTTACCAGAAAAGAAAGGGTGAAAGGGTGGAGGGGTAAGATTACGCCCATCGTATTGATACTACTGGTGGGTTGAATTGTAGCGCAATGAAATTAGAGGACGAAATATAAAGGAGATTTAGAGATAGATAGATAGATAGAGATAGATAGATAGATAGATAGATAGATAGATAGATAGAGAGAGAGAGAGAGAGAGAGAGAGAGAGAGAGAGAGAGAGAGAGAGAGAGAGAGAGAGAGAGAGAGAGAGAGCGTCAAGAGGTACGAAAGTTCCCTTGGGACACGATGTGAGGGAGAGCCATCTGTGTCATACCCCTCGACCACCTGAAGGAGGTACAGCCATCTGTGTCATACCCCTCGACCACCTGAAGGAGGTACAGCCATCTGTGTCATACCCCTCGACCACCTGAAGGTCTGAGGGGGGGGAGTGGGGGACTTCTCGGGTGACCTTGCAACGAGGGGAAATGGCTGGAGGGCCACAGGTTCAGTAGGAAGAGGTGCACAAGGAGTATTAGAGGCGGAATCATCTCCTAAAAACACGAGCAGAGTTTGAGGAAAGGAGAGAGAGAGAGAGAGAGAGAGAGAGAGAGAGAGAGAGAGGCTTCGTCAGTAATCGACTTAACTCCAGACTGATTGATTTGGGCGGAAAAGAGGTGGAAAGGTTGCATCACTGAGACTGCTGGAGATGTGCCTCGCTCACGACCAGAAAGAGTTATCGACCAAGGAAGAAGTGTTAACACGCTTTCATATATATATATATATATATATATATATATATATATATATATATATATATATATATATATATATATATATATATTTTTTTTTTTTCCTGTATGCATGCCTGATTTACTTTACCTTCCGCTACAGCAACCTCTCTCTCTCTCTCTCTCTCTCTCTCTCTCTCTCTCTCTCTCTCTCTCTCTCTCTCTCTCTCTCTCGACGCCAAGTGAACCCAGCGTTTCAGTACTTCGTAATTTACGTCCGGGCAAACAAGCGCCTGGGGGAGGGAGGGAGGCCTGGAGGCAGGCATACCAGGCCGCCGGCCACCCACCCCCTCACTCAGCAAGCAAGCGCCAGCGGAACTGACCCAAACACTGGGACAACAACACAGCATGGCACGGGCCAGCCAGGCAGCGATGCGGGCGCTGTCGCAGACACAGACGGCAAATTCTGTGATTTCAGCTGCCGCCCTGAAAAGCTGAGTACACAAAACTGTTTCAGTCCGACGTGGTTTTTTTTTTCCCCCCTCTCTCTCGTGTTCTGGTCGGGGGCGGAGCAGTGCGATCAGACTGGTCGAGATGATCGTTGCGTGAAGTGATCGCTGGGCGAAATGATCGTCAGGCAGAGTAATCGCAGGAGTGGAGTAATTGCTGGGGAGACACGATTCATTTCAACCCGAGTTACAGACATTGATGAAATCAGATGGATAAAGAAACGCAAGGTTAAACCTGGATATCAAGGGTTAATATCACGGATTAATATGAAGAAGTAATATGAAGAAGTAATGTTAATATGATATTAAATCGTTATATAAATGAGTTAACAACAACCAGGTACACGTCACCGGTCATTTACTACTACAATGCTCAATAACTAAGACCAAGGGCGGGTCTAGAGGGCGGACATACAACCTTATACCGTTGCCTTACGAAACGGACAATCACTGAGTTTACCCTCCCCCATCGGCCACACCGCTACCCGCTCCTGCCTCACCCTTCGTGTAAACTAAAAGGCATCTTGTCCTGCGCCTGGCTGTATCACGCCTCCAGCACACAGTCCAGAACATTACTGATAATCTCTTGATTTCTTATCGGTTACCAACCAGGTCACAATCCTGAGCTAATTTCAGCCAACCATCACTTTGACCCGATCATCTTTAGCCACACTGTTTTGCCGCAACACTGCTTGCTTGTGAGGGACGTCTGAGTAAAGTTCAATTACCAGAGTTACCCATAGTGATAATCAAGTCATACTCCATATTCATGTGTGTTCATGTTATTTGTGTTCCTTTTTCGAAATGTTCCACGCAGTGTGTGACAGATCACCTTCTACTTACAAGGGGTTCACTATAGCAACTAGGTATATCTATAAACATACCAAGGTGGGACTATCTGGTGACATCTCTATATCTACACAACTAATAACCTCTCCAACCCTTATGGGTCAAACCAAGGTCAACCCAGCCTTTATAACAAGAGTAACGACGAGCCTTACTACGGTTTCCCAGCCCACTAGCCGGCCATCGTGGTGGCCAGAACAACTACACACATCCCCACCACCACCACCAGCAGGAGGAGCAGCAGCCACCACCTCAGCACAGACGGACCACCACAGCGGAGTAGACGCCTCTGGGTTCGGTTAGGTTTGGTGCCCTCCTCCTGACCTCACCAGGGCCGACGCGCCACCACTGTGGCTGGTGCACCTCACACACCCCTCCTCTCCTCCCTCCTGTAACCTGACCCCTTTTCTGACCCCACACAGCCGGGGATAACCTCAAGAACACCGAAGAAAAATGAAATGTGATCGCATGACAAACTCTCTACCCTACGTAAGATCAACGTGGCCATGTCCACCACGACTTACTGAAGTTCCCCCGCGAAGTCGAACAGCCAAGAAAAAAAAAAAAAGGACTGTCTTTTCCCCGTGCCGTACACGACACTCGAGGCAAAACGCACTTTTCCACCGTCCTCCACAGCAGCAGAAAGACAACCTCCGTCAGACGGCGTTATGTCCCACCGCCTTCGCGGGTCGGTCGGTCGGTCGCCCCCCAACCCGCCTGCTGTATCCCATACATCATAATACATCGCGATACATTATGCACATCGGATTGCAGTGCAGCGACACAAATCACATCCAGTCTCGTTCCCCTCGACGGAGGGGAGGAGGAGGAGGAGGGTGACGCGGGGACGGGAGTCTGATGTGATATTCCCTCCCTCCTGACGGGACCTGGAGGGCCGTGTGTGTGTGAGAGAGAGAGAGAGAGAGAGAGAGAGAGAGAGAGAGAGAGAGAGAGAGAGAGAGAGAGAGAGAGAGAGAGAGAGAGAGAGCCTCCCCCTCTTTATCAACCGTATGTGTCGGGTCATTCGACCCAAACCAAACCAAGACAAAGGTCACCCGCAAGACAGAGAGAGCGTCGCCACCAAACCACGTCGACATCATGACTATCTAAATCAGAAGTGGATGCGTGCAGAGTAGTGACACACACACACACACACACACACACACACATACACACACGGAAAACGATAAGGCTAAACCATCGTCACATATACAAGACCAACACACACACACACACACACGGGTATCAAAAAGACGTTAGAAAAGAACTTGAAATATATACATTCGGCAGACACACGTGTGTGTGTGTGTGTGTGTGTGTGTGTCCCCAAACCTCAACGTGAACTTCCTAAAAAGAAAAAAAAGAAAAAAACATCGAAATATCAACTAATGGAAAACTTATCCTTGGTAAGAAAACTTTAAAACATTTCGTGGCCTCCAACAGCCTGACTTAGAAGAGAAGCTGCACGATAGTTTGGTCTCAGACCCCGAGGTGTTGGGGGTAGAAAACCACCGTAACCATGGTAATGTATTTACCAAAAAGGCAGACTTGAGGGAGAGGGGGGGGGGGGGATATCTCAGAGCACGACCCTCACCCCCGCCAACCATACCCACACGCACCCCCATCAATTCCACTGCAATGGCCCGGAATTTCCATTTCCATTTCATGACTTCAAAAACATTACTAATAACGGGATGACTTATAATCATATATTACTACTACTACTACTACTACTACCACTACTACTACTACTATTTCTACTACTATTCACGTATTTTCAATCCAACCTTTTTTTTTTTTTATATAAATGAAGATCGCTTTCCGACAAATAAATTCACCATTTCTTTTCTTTTCCTACGAAAGATATATTCTGTCGTAAAATCTCACAGATGCTCTTGCGATATGACTCCTCAAATTTCACGTCCACTTAATTTCATGGCGAGGGTGGAAAGTATGCGCACATTATAGTGATGCCTCTTTACACTCCACCCTCTCACGCGCCTCGTGGTGTAGTCCCCATCAACGCTTATCATGCGAGATGCAAATCAGTGACCCCTAGCCTCGCTATTTAATCAGAGGCAGATTGTATATTCCCCCGTACTTAATGGCTATCAGTTAAGCCTTAAATCCGCGCAAACATATACTTTTATTATGACACAAACGATGAGCCAAAATATCCTTTAATGCCATCAGAATAATTCACAACCACCAAACACAACATGGGCGATATATGTGTATCTTTTTTTTTTAAGTCCGACGGAAAAAATACAAAGTAATATATTTGAGATGAACGGCATCGTTTCTGGAGGGAGGGAAATTCACGCAGAAGTCATCACTACGGAGATCATGTTTGCCCCCTCCCACTCCATGAGCTCTTGCAGAACTTTCCCTCACCCTCGCGACCATGCGCCTCTCCCTCCTCCCTCTGCCAGCGCCAGCCTCGCTCTCCTCCGTGAGATGCCTCCACTCTGCTCCCCCCGAGCTTGTGAGTGGCCAGCAGCGACCGATCCTGGAGGGCATCGGGAGGGATAGTGGTGTTTGCGCTGTGGCTGTCAAGTGACACTCCATTGGATGTTGTCTTTCGCGTTATCACGTCATCAGTCGTAAAGAAAAAAAAAAAAAAAATACGAACAGTACGATCGAATCATCTTCCATAATCTAATGTAACCTTCATACCAATTTGCATTAACGATAACCACTTCGATAAAATATTCATCTGGCTGTAGTCTGGTTCAAGCTTCGCCCCTACATGTTTTCAAATATAAATATATATATACTTACATGTGTGTGTGTGTGTGTGTGTGTGTGTGTGTGTGTTATTCCTCGTCAGTTCTGAAAAATATTTTAAGTGTCTGCTTCGCACCTTTCTGCAAATCTTCATATTTACTCCAACTTAACGCAAACTTCTCGTGCAAACTCGTTAATCCGATCTAATGGGTTCCGTGTAACTCCTCCCCCTTGGCTGTTTCTTTTTCCGTTTATACCACTCCTATTTCTTCATCACTAAATTCCCATTTTTTGTCTTTTTTGTGAGGCATTCTCGTCGGTTAAAAACAGAGAGAAAAACAAAAAAAATCACAGCACTGGTAACACAGCGAGTTTCTCCCTCCACCAACCCACAGCTGCCAAACGCTTCCAAAGTTGCCTGACCCATTCTGCTAACTGCTCGCGTTTTCCACCGACTCCTGCTGACCCTCCGTGTTATCTAGCCACTCCTGCCAACTCTATCGTGTTCAAACAAAACTCCAAAAAAGAGAAAAGCCCTGCGTAAAAAAAAAAAAAAAAAAAAACGCGTCTTTCAATATATCTGGTTTCCAGGAAAGTGAATAACTGCCCCGCTGGCAACACGGGTGACAGTGCAGACGCCAATCACAGCGAAGCATCGGAAGGCCTCTCAGCCAATCACAAAGCACATCATCCATACCTCCTCCATTGTTTTCAACTTTACAATATTCAAAAAGTACTTTTATATCCGTTTACAACAGGCAATCATTTAATTATAGCTATTTCACGTCCACCACCAGTTAACAAAATTACTTGGAAAAAGATAACAATGATTTGTAATATAGTAAGCATACCAGCATCTGTTCAAAAAAGGAATAAACACAAAGAATTTAAGGACTTCAGTTAAAAAGGAATAAACACGAAGAATTTAAGGACTTCTGTTAAAAAGGAATAAAAACAAAGAATTTAAGGACTTCTGTTTAAAAAGAAATAAACACGAAGAATTAAAGGACTCCTGAAAGCCCTCATGCTTGATGTCAGGATTTCAAGCCCGCATTCAGTAATGAAAATGTATTACTGATGCTGAGAGTAACTGAATACGTAAACTCATCAACCCACGTCAAGCATCTCCACCTCTGAGGTGCGTACCTCAACGCAGCCTCCCCGTTGTCCACGCCAAGGGTGCCAACTCTTCCAAAAGGTCTATGCCGTTGCGAACCCCCAACCATCCCAATGCAGCCAACCCTTCCGATGTATACGGTTCACTGCTACCACCCTCTTCACTTCATTGCAGCTAACCAGCTCCCCTCTAAGCGTCCAATCTCACTGCGACCAACCTCTTGCGAAAAGTCCACCTTCATCTCCCCCCCCATCCGCAACCTCATCCCACCTCTGCAGCCAACCCTTCCGAAGTGTCCATCCCCACTGATGACAACCCTTCCAAACTATCCACCCCGCCCGCTGCTTACCTTTCTCAGCTGTCCATCCGCCGCTGTCAAACCCTCCCAATCTTCATGGGGGGACGGTCTTCTTAACTGCTCCAGTGGCACAGCGCATTTATCTTTCATTAGTTTGTGGCGCAAGAAGCCAATCACATCGAAGCATACAGCGCCTCCCAGCCAAACACATCGAAGCATCACATCGCCTCTTAAACAATGCCAGGGTAGTATGATAAAGCTTTTCAACCAATTAAAACAGGCGTTATTTTTCCTCTCTTTCTCTCTTTCTTCCTTTCTTCCCAGCACCACCACCATCGAACGCTCTGTGCTCGTATAATATTTTTCTAAGTAAAGCTGTTGTTCCACGTCCATAACTTTCAATCATCAAGGAAAAAAAAAGGCAAATTAATGGAGGACGTCATATATTCAATAGTTACCATGGCCCCAATTGGTCAGAATGAGTTCACAAATTATTCCCTGGATTATCATCTTCGATACCAAACCATTTATGCATCGCGCGAAGTGCTATCTGATTCTCCATGGAGTATATTTCATGGTTCATATGAAAATGTCACCTTCTGGATATGAATCAGCGGCACAGCATCTTCCTACGCGATATGAACACACGACATCCCTACACTCGAATGTTGCTCCGTCTTTTAAAAGCACTCTCGCCTTTCTGTTTACAATCCCCGTGTGAAAACAATGATGTATCCCAAAGGCAGATGTCCAGCCTGTCTATTCAAAGGCGAGGCCAGAGGGTAACTAAATGTCGAACCCTGACTTCTGTACGAATGGGTGGGTGGTTGTGGCTCTGGGTAACAACCCATCCTAGCCAGCAGTTAAACCATCGCTTCGCTAGTTTCGCTGGGTCACTTCTGACGCCCATTATCTCCATAAGTTTATAAAGCTAATGAAGAGCAAGTTAATAATAATATTGTCTTTACTAATGGCCATAATTGGATTATATCCATATGGCCAAGACTACAGCACCCGAACTAGTGGTTCCTATCTACACATATACACCAGTGTCTGGAGCCTCCACGAGCGTTAAACACAAAGGGAGCGAGCTAAGGGCGTGGCAAAGACCGATGGCATATGTAGAGAAACGATCTCGCTCACATTTCCTTCAGCGGGTGACTCATTACGTACCCGAGACTTTCCTCCCGCGTGCCTTCCTCACCCTCAACCAGCAAATCATGCAACCCTCCACCTCCTCCTCCTCCTCTCATCCCCCTTTGCTCTTCCACGAACCTGGCCAGCTAGTTTATTTATTTGGCCTTGGACACTTGCGCTTGAGTCCATGTGTGTGTGCGTGTGTGTGTGTGTGTGTGTGTGTGTGTGTGTATATATATATATATATATATATATACATATATATATATATATATATATATATATATATATATATATATATATAGTTATATAGTTATATATATAGTTATATAAATATATATATTTAGTTTCATCTTACATCAAGCACCTTCAACGCTTGTGATATATATTTCAAATTCGTTTTCCCGCCGCCGGGTTTTCAACAGAATAAGAATTCGCAATACTGCTTTGCCTCGCGGGGGAAATTTATGGCTTATGCTAAACTTACAACGATAATAATATATTCAGGGAAGAGCTCCTCGCAGTTAGAAAAAAAAAAAATATTCTGTTATTGGTCATGAAATAAATGCCTTGCTGATACCCACACCTTCTTATCATCATTGTTTTTTCGTGGAGGGTTGGGGTGCGAGCGGGTGTGTGTGTGTGTGTGTGTGTGTGTGGGGCAGGGACGATGGGGGTGGGTATGGATTGAAGCATATGTGTGGTGTATGTCTCCCTAAACGTAACACGTTCGCTAGTATTTCCGGGGCGTCCCACTTGCTTGTTGCTAGCCAGAAGTTTAAAACTAGAGCGTGCCATGAGCCAACCCTGAGGTTATCATGACCCATAGCTTGGCTTTTGGCTATCCTTGGCTGTGCTAGCCACTGGACGACGGTGTCATGCCCAACCACGTCCTCCAACGCCATGGTTATCAATATGTATCCAAGAATTTCACAGACGAAAATGTAAAAAAGAAGTGGGAGGGGGGGGGGGGCATAAGAACCTGAGGCCAAATCTGTAAAAGATTTTATTGAAAACGAGACAAGTTGCAGCCGAAAATGTAAAACAAAAAAAAAAAAATCTCGAGATAACTTAGAGAACCTATAATAGGGTCAAATAACGTCAGAGATTTACGAAGGCTTAGGAGTGTCTAGAACACGAGCGAACTGTGGTACAATCCTGATTAAAGATATAACGCATTCTTATAACACACGGATAACGCATTCTTATAACGCACGGATAACGCATTCTTATAACACAAGGATAACGCATTCTTATAACGCACGGATAACGCACTCTTATAACACACGGATAACGCACTCTTATAACACAAGGATAACGCACTCTTATAACACAAGGATAACGCACTCATAACACATGGATAACGCACTCTTATAACATTCGGATAACGCACTCTTATAACACAAGGATAACGCACTCTTATAACACAAGGATAACGCACTCATAACACATGGATAACGCACTCTTATAACATTCGGATAACGCACTCTTATAACACAAGGATAACGCACTCATAACACATGGATAACGCACTCTTATAACATTCGGATAACGCACTCTTATAACACAAGGATAACGCACTCTTATAACACACGGATAACGCACTCTTATAACACACGGATAACGCACTCTTATAACACACGGGTAACGCACTCTTATAACACACGGATAACGCACTCTTATAACACACGGGTAACGCACTCTTATAACACACGGATAACGCACTCTTATAACACACGGGTAACGCACTCTTATAACACACGGATAACGCACTCTTATAACACACGGGTAACGCACTCTTATAACAAACAACTGCAAATATTCGTTTCACGAAAAACATACTTCGTAAATCACCTAAATACGTATGCTAATGTAAGGGCGCTAAAATGTGTGTGTGTGTGTGTGTGTGTGTGTGTGTGTGTGTGTGTGTGTGTGTGTGTGTAGGAAA
The DNA here is from genome assembly GCF_036320965.1 of Panulirus ornatus. Lineage (NCBI taxonomy): Eukaryota > Metazoa > Arthropoda > Malacostraca > Decapoda > Palinuridae > Panulirus > Panulirus ornatus. The sequence continues at coordinate 18,908,746 of NC_092279.1, forward strand.
AGACTTTTCATTTACCCATCCCTTTCAACGGGAAATGGGTCCTAACTGTAGGAATTCTGGCACCATCTGAGTAAGGTGGGACGCGAGGAGGAGCAAGCAAACCCGGTATTGCAATACCAGTTACCACAGGGTAGGTAGATGGGGCGCCTCAGGCCTCTCTTCTAAAAAAATTTTCTGAAGATACTGTGGGTTACACCCTACAAGAATTTTTTTTCTGGAGGGGATATGTGTGTTACATACTAACGTTATCTCTATGCCTGAGTGTGAACATTACCTTAAGAAAATATTATAGAACTGTGAAAACTACCTTCAATAAATTCTATGGACAGACAGAAGGGCCAGTACTCCATTAAAACACAGTGAATCAAAAAGGGAGGAGAAAAAATTGAGGAAGACGGCACAATATGGCCAAGTTATTCACTTTGGTCAATATAAAAGGACCGGATCAACCATCGTCTGTGGTTACGTATTCCGCACACGGATCCCGAACACGGCCGGATATCGCTGGGGAAACACTGTTCTGGTCCTGTCAAACACAGGCCATAACGGATCCCGATGATCGTATATCATCCAGTCCATAAAATCTCACTCTGACGTCATCTAATAATAATAATAACAATAACAATAATAATAATAATAATAACAATAATAATAATAATAACAATATTAATAATAATAATGAAAATGATAATAATGACAATAATAAAACCTAACAACAAAAGACTGATCAGTGGAATCGCACGGAAGTAGAAACCCTACAAACTTGACGAGGGTAATACGGGGAGCGACGTACCTGACCAGCTGACCGTCCTTGTACCAGCTGATGGTGGGCGGTGGCTTGCCCTCCGCTTTGCAGTTGAGGGTGGCCGGCTCGCTCCTCGGGACTGTGATGTCCGTCGGGTGTTCGGTGATACGTGGAGACCGGAACGATCCTGCCGAAGGGAGAGAAGACGGGAGGGGTCAATACAATAATGCCAGGGAGAGCAGCGTCCCGACAGGGAGAGGGGTTATCATAATGCCAGGGAGAGGGTTATCATAATGCCAGGGAGAGGGTGTCATAATGCCCTGGACCATCCTGCCAGGGAGAAAAGAGAGTTACGACAATGCCAGGGAGAGTAAACCCTGCCAGGGAGAAAAGAGGGGTTATTACAATGCCAGGGAGAGTATATCCTCCCAAGGAGAAAAGAGGGTTTTTACAATGCCAGGGAGAGTATATCCTGCCAGGGAGAAAAGAGGGTTTTTACAATGCCAGGGAGAGTATATCCTGCCAGGGAGAAAAGAGGGTTTTTACAATGCCAGGGAGAGTATATCCTGCCAGGGAGAAAAGAGGGTTTTTACAATGCCAGGGAGAGTATATCCTCCCAGGGAGAAAAGAGGGTTTTTACAATGCCAGGGAGAGTATATTCTCCCAGGGAGAAAAGAGGGGTTATTACAATGCCAGGGAGAGTATATCCTCCCAGGGAGAAAAGAGGGGTTATTACAATGCCAGGGAGAGTAAACCCTGCCAGGGAGAAAAGAGGGGTTATTACAATGCCAGGGAGAGTAAACCCTGCCAGGGAGAAAAGAGGGGTTATTACAATGCCAGGGAGAGTATATCCTCCCAGGGAGAAAAGAGGGTTTTTACAATGCCAGGGAGAGTATATCCTCCCAGGGAGAAAAGAGGGTTTTTACAATGCCAGGGAGAGTATATCCTGCCAGGGAGAAAAGAGGGTTTTTACAATGCCAGGGAGAGTAGGGAGTGTTACTACGCTGCTAACCAGGCAGAGGAGAAGGATCGAGTGAGAGGAAGTCTTGGTCGTCATGGTTGCCTGGCGGGTCCTGGCACCTGGGGAGGAGGAACCTGTGCCAGGTCTCTCCACCCCACGTCGATTACGACACGAACCTCCACAGCAGATGATGGTCACCTGAAGAACACTACTCGGAGAACATTACTCGGAGAACATTACTCGAAGAACACTACTTGAAGAACATTACTCGAGGAACACTACTCGAAGAACATTACTCGAAGAACATTACTCGAGGAACATTACTTGAAGAACACCACTCGAAGAACATTCACCGGAACATCGTTCTCTGGTCCTTAATCTGGGGACTCTTGTGATAACCAAACGTATAGTGTACCAGTGCTGACCACTACTGTGGACTGCCTGGCTCTCTTCAAAAAAACTCGCCTGCTTCTTATAATCTAATCCAACTCAAAAAAAAAAAAAAAGGTCTTTAGCTTTTGGAATATCACAATACATCCATGGGTCAATGCCGTATCATGAGGTCAACTGTTACCTGACGTCTGGGGCATTAGATCCAAGGATGGCCTTTGACCTCTGACCTGAATCTTATGGACAGTGTCAAACGTTGGTCAACATTCACTCGTGCTATGACTGCTTCAGTCCACTGTATATTGTGGGTCAATATTTCTTTATAATTCGTTTCCCAGGAAGTTAGCCAGTATTGTCCCCCCTAACTAAACAGATGGTTACCATCGTGTGTGTGTGTGTGTGTGTGTGTGTGTGTGTGTGTGTGTGTGTGTGTGTGTGTGTGTGTGTGTGTGTGTGTGTGCTCTATCAGAATTTAATTACTCTGTCCGGAAATTTCTGAAAAGTTTTGTGTGTTAAAAAGTTATATATTTTTGTCAAGAAAGAAGAAAAAATATAAGGACAAAGAAGAGGAATAGGAGGAGGAGGAGGAGGAGGAGGAAGAAAAAGAAGATAAGAGGAGGAGGAGGAGGAGGAGGAAGAAGAAAAAGAAGATAAGAGGAGGAGGAGGAGGAGGAGGAGGAGGAGATGGACGGAGGAAGAAGAGGGTTGGAAGGAGACACAGGCCGGAGAAACGACCAACATGAACGCGTGGAACAACGAACGTTTGTACTTCGGGAATGTGATGGTACTACCTTCCCTCCCCAACACACACACACACACACACACACACACGCCAGAGGCCCGCCCTTGCTAACCTCGACACACGCACAAGAAACTTTTATTCCTTAGTCTTAATTTGCCACTCTGAATATCTAATGAGGACATCTACACATGCATATAAATAAGCCCGGGCGAAGAATTTCATCAGACTACACCAAGTAATTTCGGGAGTTGCGGCCCTCCCCTGGGTCCCTTCCTCCTCCCCTCCCCCAGACGTGCGACCGCCCCCTTCCCAGAGCTGCGACCGCCCCCACCGCCCCCTTCCCAGAGGTGGGGCAGTGATTAAAAGTCTTCGCCAAAGTGTCCTACTCAGGAAGGCGACGGCGAAGACGTCGGAAACTGTGACCAAGTGACCAGCGCTCCTAGTCTCTCTCTCTCTCTCTCTCTCTCTCTCTCTCTCTCTCTCTCTCTCTCTCTCATGGGACGCATGTGGGACATATGTGGGACGTGGGACATATGTGTGACGTGGGACATATGTGGGACGTGGGACATATGTGGGACTTGAGACACATGTGGGACATATGTCGGACGTAGGACATATGTGGGGCGTGGGACACATGTGGGACGTGGGACACATGTGGGACGTGAGACATATATGGGACGTGGGACATATGTGGGACGTGGGACAAATGTGGGACGTGGGACACATGTGGGACGTGGGACATAAGTGGAACGTGGGACACATGCGGGACCCATGCCACCGCTTCGTCACTAGATTTTTGAGAAATTTCTATGTCTCGACATCCCGGTTAACATTTCATTCCGTCAAATGCTAAAAGAAAAAAAATGAAAAAACATTAAGAAAACTCTCATTAATTCATACCGTTGAGCGCTCCCCATCAAATATCACAGACATTAACTCATCCCGCTAACCGCAGAAAACACGCTTTAACTCTTTTTAAATACGAATGTCCTTGCAGTAACTTGAAGAGTAAAACAAAGCGGGAGTGAAAAATGCAACTAAAACTCCTTTCTTGATGTAAATAATGAGGCACTTTTACAACACAAATACAACACATAAACGAACACAAAAAAAAAAAAAACACAAAAAAGGGAGTTTGTTCAGATAAACTTTGCCTCATCCACAGCTTATCAACTCTCTTCCTAAAACTCCAACCCAAAAATTGTGGCATCTGCTGAACAACCACATAGTCGGGAAATACAATTGAAAGTAATTAACGAGTAGCTAGCTGGCTGCCTTGTCCAGTCCAGTCGGTTTTCGAACAATGCGAGTTACTTTTCAACTTGTGTGAAAGGTTCTGGTGCATAATTTCGCCCAGCAAATCTGTCACCGAGAGCAGAACACCTCCTTGAATATTTCATCCCTTCTCTGAGGACGAACTAGATTTACAAGAAATGACATATCTCTTTTTTTTCTTCTCAAAGGCATTGCAATGACGAATGCTTACCAGTAATTACGTCATTCAGTTTATATTTCTGTAGCCAACTGACAGACAAGGGAGAAAGAACTATTTTCTGTGTCAGGGTTTCACTGTTCTCACAATCCTTAGTTTCAATCACTGCTCTCATAATCCTTAGTTTCAACCACTGCTCTCATAATCCTTAGTTCAACCACTACTCTCACAATCCTTAGTTTCAATCACTGTTCTCACAATCCTTAGTTTCAATCACTGTTCTCACAATCCTTAGTTTCAATCACTGTTCTCACAATCCTTAGTTTCAATCACGGCTTTAACAATTCTTAGTTTCAATCACTGTTCTCACAATCCTTAGTTTCAATCACTGTTCTCACAATCCTTAGTTTCAATCACTGTTCTCACAAGTTTCAATCACTGCTCTCACAATCCTTAGTTTCAATCTATGTTCTCACAATCCTTAGTTTCAATCACTGTTCTCACAATCCTTAGTTTCAATCACTGTTCTCACAATCCCACGTTATCCCTAAAAGGGTCTCATTTAACCCCCCCTAAGTCATCCCTAAAAGGGTCTCATTTAACTCCCCATGTCATCCCTAAAAGGGTCTCATTTACATCCCCATATCATCCCTAAAAGGGTCTCATTTAACTCCCCATATCATCCCTACAAGGGTCTCATCTAACTCCTACGTCGTCCTTAAAAGTCTCATAAACTCCCCACGTATCCCCAATGGATCTCACAAACTCCCCACTTCATCGTAAACAAGCCATACTCCCCCTCACCAATAGAGGAAACCTTCCTCCTAACGTCAGCAGCCTGGGGATCTTCACTCCCCATGTCATACCCTGGGTAAGCCTCTCCCCACACCATCCCCATGGGCAGCCTCTCCCC
>NC_092279.1:18916428-18941428 GCF_036320965.1 Panulirus ornatus
CTGTCGACCCCCCCGCCCCCATTAGACAATCATCGACCCGCTTGCACAGTTCCAACGACCAATAAGAGGGGAGGGGGCGTGTCCGACAACGACCATGCTGTGGGTCGTCTACTCCTCCTCCAGACGTACCATTAGCCCGATCTTCATAATGTGGACGAACATATCTTGAGGGTAAGCTGTGGTTACTTATAACAACAACGACAACAACAAAAACAACGACAACAGCAACAACAACAACAACAACGACAACAACAACGACAAAAACGACAACAACAACAACGACAACAGCAACAACGACAACAACAACAACGACAACAACGACAACAACAACAACAACAACAACAACAACAACAACAACAACGACAGCAACAACGACAACAACAACGACAACAACAACAACGACAACAACAACGACAACGACAACAACAACAACAACAACAACGACAACAACAACAACAACAACGACAACAACAACAACAACAACGACAACGACAACAACGACAACAACAACAACGACAACAACAACGACAACAACAACAACGACAACAACAACAACAACGACAACAACAACAACAACAACAACAACGACAACAACAACGACAACAACAACAACGACAACAACAACGACAACAACAACAACAACGACAACATCAACAACGACAACAACAACAACAACGACAACAACAACAACAACAACAACGACAACAACAACAACGACAAATTCTGACACGGTCATTCATTATGATTTACCGTGGCTTTGATGTGTGGCGTACCCGGTAATCTAATGTAAACAAGGCGTGTAAACGGGGGGGGGGGTGCGTCATTTACGTAAACGGTTTGGCCTGGCCCGCTGTTTACCTGACGACACCAGGGGGGGGGGGGGGGCTTGGTGATATCACCAGCTGCTCACAGTCGCCAGCTCATGATGTGAGACCAGCTGCCTCCACACATACTTACTAGCTCATGATGTGTCACCAGCTGCCTCTAATTTCCGTCTGTCCCTTTATGAGTGTGTGTGTGTGTGTGTGTGTGTGTGTTTTCTTTTTCCCATGTCCTTTTTTTTTTACCAGTAAAGGAGCAGTGTAGATGACTAGTACCCTCTGATGAGAGAGAGAGAGAGAGAGAGAGAGAGAGAGAGAGAGAGAGAGAGAGAGAGAGAGAGAGAGAGAGAGAGAGATTAAAAAAAAATATTCAGCTGTGGTTTTCTTTGAAAATCAGTCCCTTTCAAACCTCCCCCCACCCCACCCCAAAACCCCAAACCCCGCCCCCGCGAGTACACATAAAACTCCCGGCGCTCGCAGCCACCGCGGAGGAAAAAAGGGGCCTTCCGATTCGGATCGGTGGGACGCGAGGACCGAACACGCTACGAACTGGGTTCAGAACCTCCCTTTAGGACCCGGAGCCCCGACTCTGAATAGGTTCTCTCCCACTTGGCGCAAGCACACACACACACACACACACACACACAACCTACGCCCTCTACTACCCATTGTACTTTCCCAGCATCCATTCTTTTAGCATCCACCTCACCTCACCCCACCTCACCTGTCTCCTACGATCTTTTTGCCCCCCCCCCCCTTGACCCCCCTAACCTTCTCTTTTTCCCAAAAGTCTATGAAAACATGCTGAGATGAGAGAGAGAGAGAGAGAGAGAGAGAGAGAGAGAGAGAGAGAGAGAGAGAGAGAGAGAGAGAGAGAGAGAGTCGACTCTTCCGCGTTGTAACGTGAAAGCTCTGAACACGAGGGAAAGTTGAAGATCAATTACGATAATGTAAAAGGTAATTAGAAACGCCACGGGAGTATCAGATGATGAGATGCATACACCTCGGGCCCAGAAATTACGTCCAATTATCATTATTTCCACCAGTGGCGAGTGTCCAACGGCACACGACACAACCAGCCAACCACACGAACTGATTCCAGGAAGCAGTGTAACAGCACTAACGGTACGGGCTAACTGCCTCATTTCCCTGGCTACCTTAAAACCACCACATGATCAACCAGTATGCCAACCCTACCAACCAGTATATATATACACCAGCTCTACCGAACCAAACCAACACAGTGTTCAACCAGTACACCAACCCTATCAACCAAAGCACCATAGTACCAAATGCCACTACCCATAATCAACCAAACCACGACAATATCATCAACCAATACACCGACCCTACCAACCAGCATGAAACTACCACGACCAAAACACAGGCCAACACCACATACCAACAACACGCGACAACCGTCCACTTTCTACGAACAGCATCCTCGCAAATTACAAATCAGGCCAGTCCTCACAAACACACGCTGGCACGAAGCGAGGTCAGCGGTAATCACACCTCGAACACACAGCTACCACATAAACCGCCCAAGTAATCACATTCCTCTCTCTCCCGACCTCCTGCCACTCTCACCACCAACTTACCCGACAAACTCCCGTTCATCACCGCCTCCCACTCACCCACCCACACCATCGACTCCCTCCTCGTCCTCCTCCTCCTTCTCCTCCCCAGCCTCATAACCAACAACCACCGTCCTCATCTCCCTCATCTACAACCAGGCCACGCTACAACCCTTCCGCCACGCCCTCTTCATCCCTCCACCTGCCACAGGGAGCGGTGGTGTGGAGACGGAGGGAGGGGAGGGAACCCAGCCTCCCTGGATGAGTGTGGAGGACTGGGACATGGGTGGAGGGGCGGGAGAGGCTTGGGTTGGCGGTACCCCACGTCAGGAATGACTAAAGGCATCATCCCACATCCTGCAGCGGACCGTGGCAGTCCGGGGCCCCTTCCCCACCTTCGCAAGGGACCCTCCGCCGGCCCTGGAATAATTGCCTCTCTGGTCTTTGGGGAAATGTAAGAGACCTTCAACTTGGGGTCGCCTCCCATGCGCCGCACGGGCGGGCCCCGTCCGAAAATACCTGAAGGTTTATATATGGTTCGGTGATTTCCTCACGTGTTTACTCGGAGCGGGTGAGACGAAAACTATCCCCTGTAATGAGTTCTCCCTCAGCGAACATCTACAGGCGGGCGCAAAGCAAGATCAAAAGGGGGGGAGGGAAAGTGCCATGTGTCTCCTCTTCTGTTGTTTCTGAGCAGATCTGGAAGCGAGCGAGCGAGCAAGCACAGAGATATCAAGGGGAGAAGACCCGCCTTTTCTTGTGATGGTTCTCAAAGGCAGGACTGCAAGCAATGAGCAACCAGGTCAAGGAACAGGGCATGATCATCTATTATACCGCAAAAGTCGCAACATGCTTTCTGCAGGCGCAAGAGACGACATTTCAATAGCGCTTGCTTTTTTTTTTGAGGGAGGAGGAGGAGGAGGAGGAGGAGGAGGAGGAGGAGGAGGAGGAGGAGGAGGAAAAAGTTTGTTTAACACCGTAATTGTCTTAATTTGAGAGGGAACAGCACAATTAGTGCGTTAGGCATTAACCGTCTTAATTGACAAGAAACGGCCCGATTATACCGGCAACACGAAGGTTAAAGAGAAGGAAGAAAACGGTACGTCACCAGTGTTGCAATATGGGGACTCTGTACGTCACCAGTGTTGCAATATGGGGACTGTACGTCACTAGTGTTGCAATATGGGGACTCTGTACGTCACCAGTGTTGCAATATGGGGACTCTGTACGTCACCAGTGTTGCAATAGGGGGACTCAGTACGTCACCAGTGTTGCAATAGGGGCCTCTGTACGTCACTAGTGTTGCAATAGGGGGACTCTGTACGTCACCAGTGTTGCAATATGGGGACTCTGTACGTCACCAGTGTTGCAATAGGGGGACTCTGTACGTCACCAGTGTTGCAATATGGGGACTCTGGACGTCACTAGTGTTGCAATAGGGGGACTCTGTACGTCACCAGTGTTGCAATATGGGGACTCTGGACGTCACTAGTGTTGCAATATGGGGACTCTGGACGTCACCAGTGTTGCAATATGGGGACTCTGTACGTCACTAGTGTTGCAATAGGGGGACTCTGTACGTCACTAGTATTGCAATATGGGGACTCTGTACATTCACTAGTGTTGCAATAGGGGGACTCTGTACGTCACCAGTGTTGCAATATGGGGACTCTGTACGTCACTAGTGTTGCAATATGGGGACTCTGTACGTCACTAGTGTTGCAATATGGGGACTCTGGACGTCACCAGTGTTGCAATATGGGGACTCTGGACGTCACCAGTGTTGCAATATGGGGACTCTGTACGCCACTAGTGTTGCAATATGGGGACTCTGGACGTCACCAGTGTTGCAATAGGGGGACTCTGTACGTCACTAGTGTTGCAATATGGGGACTCTGGACGTCACCAGTGTTGCAATATGGGGACTCTGGACGTCACCAGTGTTGCAATATGGGGACTCTGTACGCCACTAGTGTTGCAATATGGGGACTCTGTACGCCACTAGTGTTGCAATATGGGGACTCTGGACGTCACCAGTGTTGCAATAGGGGGACTCTGTACGTCACTAGTATTGCAATATGGGGACTCTGTACATTCACTAGTGTTGCAATGGGAGAATTTTATTCATTTTTTTTTTCACACCGTCAATATGTAATTAGAAAAAAGTTTAATGACGACGAGGGAATTATGAAATACAAAAAAGAAAGATAAATAAGTGGTTGTAACAATCACACAACGCGAGTAAATTGAATGGATAATTCTAATCCTAGCCTCTCTCCCCAACGAGATTTCGCCTCTCTGTCTCTCTCTCTCTCTCTCTCTCTCTTTTTTGGGGGGGTTTTAATGACTCAAAGCGCAAACAAATGACTTAATTGGGCGGAAGAAACAGCTTGCCAGAGGGAGGGAGTGAGGGAGGGTGTGCTCAATCTTCAAATGATTAACGAGAGGAGAGCCCGGCGGACCAAACGCAACGTTTAAACATGGAAATCCAGCGTTTAACTGAAATTCGCAGCACACGCGAATGTACTTCACCTCCACTTGATTCTTTCTCAGTTTTTTTTCTTTTTAATGTTCTTTTTTTTTTTTTTACACTGGAACATGACCGTGGCTCAAGAGGATTATCTTGCGATACACAATGCTCTTACCAACCAGTTCGAAGTGTTCATTATTAATGACTCTGTTGTTATTTATCGTGTCCAGTGAGTCAATAGCTATATTGATTTACTGGTGTAAAGAAAAAAAAAGATTTGCAAAACTGCTTGTCAAAAGAAAAGATAAATAAAAAATGTAGCTAAACTTCTTCATGGCCACAAGAAAATCTTTTGTGAATTGTCAAAAAAAAAAAAAAAAAAATTAAGGTAGCTAATAAATCTCAAAACAAAAAATATTGAAATTAATGATGCCAAAGTTATTGTCCAAATATTAATGTGATAATCTATTAATTCAGAACAGCACGCAATGACACAGAGAGCCAAATTTCATCTTTGCACTGTCGAATGCTATGTACACTTCGAAAGTGACGTGAGAAATATGTAAAAATAAAAAAAAAGTTAAAAACTATGTAAATTGATCTAAAACAAATATGAACCACCAGATGTAAATATCATGTAAATCTATAAATGCTGTAGATAAAAACCTTAAAAAAACAATTGTAAAAAATCAATGAAGCCAACTACTGTCACTTAAAAAATGTAAAACGGCCTGTAAATTATGCAAATATATATAAATATATATATATATATATATATATATATATATATATATATATATATATATATATATATATATATATATACTCTCAGCAAACCAGTATTTTCAATAAAATAAAATAACCAGACAAATGGGATCAATAAAGATCAATGCCAAACAATTAACGTAAAAAAGACAAAAAAAAAGAAAGGATGTAAACGATATACGTGTATATATATAGACACGCACTCTCGGGGGGGGGTCATACAAATGACACAAAGTGAATGGTGTCAATAAAGATATCATAAAGAATCATGATGTCAATAAATAAAGATTAGGTGACTACACTACTAGTGTCAGTGAAAAAAAAAACGAAAAAAAAAAGTGTTTTAAAAGCGAAGAATTGAATCATGATATTTCACTTCGTACGGAAAATTCAAATAAAAGTTAGCGTTACGGTAAAAGTACTTTTGCACGGAATATATATATGTATGTATGTATGTATGTATGTATGTATGTATGTATGTACGTATATATATATATATATATATATATATATATATATATATATATATATATATATATATATATATGGACTGCGTCAGGTCGAGGTTACAACGCGAGTGAAAAGTCACCTTTGGCGAGTGTTTGTATCGCTGGGAGAGATAGATAGACAGACAGAGAGAGAGAGAGAGAGAGAGAGAGAGAGAGAGAGAGAGAGAGAGAGAGAGAGAGAGAGAGAGAGAGAGAGAGAGAGAGAGGTGTACGGTCTCGTCAAAGGACTCGCTCCAGAGGAGTCTGCATTCCCCTGCTACTGGAAGAAGGGCATCCCCGGGGCTGGAGGAGCTTTCAGAGGAGGGTTCCTGGGTAACACCATGACCCTCATGGAAGCGACGAAGAAAGAGCTGGAAAGAGAGGAGAAAAAAGAAGAAAAAAAAACTGAAGAAACGGATGATTCATGAATAGAAAAGCGTGAGGATAAGTGTGTGTGTGTGTGGGTAGTAGGAGGCAGGTAGCGTCGTCCCACTGACGCAGGATATCCCATTCGGGAGAACACACTGGGAGGGACAGCCACTGAAGCTGCTGTGAGGAGACACGAGTCACGGCCAGCTGTTTGTACCTGTGCTGACGTACCCACGCCACCTGGTGGTGGTGGTGGAGCCTGGTGTTGGGGACGTGTGGTAATGGTTGGCTGTGGTAGTGTATGGTGGTTGGAGATGTGTGGTGATGATGGCAGTGGGTTCACGCCGAAGTCCAGACTCTCTCTCTCTCTCTCTCTCTCTCTCTCTCTCTCTCTCTCTCTCTCTCTCTCTCTCTCTCTCTCTCTCTCTCTTCCAGATGATGTTTAGAGCCAGTGATAATGGCGTTTCGCACTTCCCTATAAAAAAAAAAAGATGAGCGTTCCAAGAATTTGGTCCTGAAGTGGAATGCATTGGCGTACCTTCAATATCCCTCGCGAAGAAGAAGAAAGAAAATGGTTGCGTCTCTTTACGGTGATTTTTTTTGTGGCCACTGTGGCTCAATGATCAGTCATCGACACTGTTTTGTGACCAACTGCTATCATAAGGTTATGGTCTCCCATTTTCTACTTAGAGGGCCAATGTTAGCCGAGACTCGAAATGAGAACGCTGGAGGTGAAAAAAGAAAAAATCATAAACATTTATGTACGTCGAAATTGGCTTATTTCTCTCTCTCCTAATCTTTCCCAACATATAGAACACATTTTGACACGACGATCAGTTCCTCTCCAATCCTTTCGACGTGTTTACATACCATCGCTCAGTGGAATGCTGCAGCTTTACTTTCGGGGATGCAAAAAAAAAAAAAAAAGAGAAAAAATTTACACTCGTCAGCAACTGGTCTTCCACCTCGTCTAAAGACATCGACCTCTTCGTTCCAGTCGCGGACCTTTTGCATTGCTTTCTTGCGAGGGACATGTCTCCTGCATGTTTCAAGCGACGTTGAGGTCAACCAACCTTTTGTGTGTCCCCAGACATTCTTGCGGTGGTCTGTCGCTCAAGATGGTGGGTGATACACGCCCTTACCACAGGACGCTGCTGGCTTCTTCGAACTCCTCCGCCAGCGAGCTCCCACGCGGGCAACGTCACGGCGACCGTGTATATATATCTATTACTCGTTCACATTAACGATCGTGCTTGTGAAGATTCTACTCCGCTCAGTTCCCCGTGAGAGTCTCTCGTATGCTTATTAATACTGCGTGATTAACTGCCTACGTATGCATCAGAATGCATCGCTACGGGATGGAAATTAGCAAGTTATTAATTAGCGTCTGGTTATTAATTTTCTTTAACGTCCCTCGCATGCGAAATTTTCGAAAATAATCGCCGCCCCGATATCTCTACGACCCCTTGCTTCAATATTCATCACCGCATTACCCATCGCCTCAAATTGAAATTTACCTGGTGGTGGTCACCGGCGGGCGGTGAGGCGCGGGTGGAGGTGGCGATGAGGAGGTCGGGACTTGGGGGGGGGGGCGGGCGGCAGTGACGGGAGACGCAAAACTTGGGGAGGGCTTTAGAGGTGAAGTTGACAGGACGGGGTAACAGTAGGGAGTGCTTAAGGAGTGATGTGGAGGGAAGACAGAATAGTTACAATAGTATTGAGGGAGAAGATCGACGAAGGATGTCCACTGATGGTGTGGGATTGACAGGGTGGTGACATGTGGTGTCGGAGAGGATGCTGAAGCAGGAGGAGTGACGAGGTCTGTAAGGTCCTTCTCCAACACTCCGACATAACCAGAAACGTCTCAGTACGCGACAGTGTTGGAGGTGTTTCTCCAACAACCTCTACGAACAGACGCAAGCAAGCATCTCAAAAGGCAACACTGTTTGTGAACCTCCTCTCGCAAGGAAACGACACATCTCCACACGACACTGCTGGAGGAGGAGGCCCTTCTCCACCAAGCCACCACCAGGCGCCAGCGTCTCAATCACACTTCCATACACCTGCTTAATACGCGCCATCTAAAATCATCAAAGCTGATCTTCAACGACCCGAGAGCCCCCCCCCCCTCTCTCTCTCTCTCTCTCTCTCTCTCTCTCTCTCTCTCTCTCTCTCTCCAGGACCCGACTAATGCAACAAGTTTATCGCCAGATTAACAAATCTATAAACAAAAGCAACGAGAGAAAAGTTTTCTTATTTTTTCTAAGCTCACGAGGCAATTTTATTCCATTCTGCTCTCCAGTAGACATAGCGCCCTCACCCGCCGGGCCATTTTCCAGTCGTACTCAACATCTTGGAAGTTCCAGTGCAGTACGTTGAGGTGGGGTGGGGGGTTCGACCTCCCCCAGCACCTGGTGTGGGTGACGGTCCCCCAGCGGGGCGGGGGGAGGCAAGTGACTGACTCTGCTGTAGCTCCTCTGTAGTCCAGCCCGTGGGAAGGGGGGTCAGCAAGACGCGACAACCACCGGATGATCCCACCCCACACCCGCCTCCTCCTCCTCCTCCTCCTCCTCCTCCTCCTCCTCCTCCTCCCTCCTCCTCCTCACTCCTCAACAAAGGGAATTCAGAGGAAGGGGGAAGGGGAGAGGAGGTTCCTCCAAGTCATGAGGTCACGTCCCTACGTGAGGTGAGACGGGGTTGATGGAAGGAGGAAGGGAGGAGGCGGGGGGTTAAGCCGGCCGCTCTGTGTGTGTGTGTGTGTGTGTGTGTGTGTGTGTGTGTGTGTGTGTGTGTGTGTGTGTGTGTGTGTGTGTGTGTGTGTGTGTGTGTGTGTGCGTTCGTGCCCATGCACGCGCGTATATAATTATGCAAAACACACAGTTGCACGTATATGTCCATCATACCTTCCCCCAAAAACGAGAAAATAATTTTTTTTTTCTTTTTAATATACAGAGGGAAACATGATATATGTACCCCAGCGACATGATATAACAACAACAACAACAACAACAACAACAACAACAACAAAGACACATTTCACCGATTTTGCAAGTCACGCGGATTCTGTATCCCCAAGTTTATATATATATATATATATATATATATATATATATATATATATATATATATATATATATATAGATAGATAGATAGATAGATAGATAGATAGATAGATAGATATATATACATATAACTTGAGGGTATAAGGGCCGAAATGGTACCTCCCTACCTTCACAGCACCACCCAAAATTCTGGATCCTCTCCCCCACCCCAGATCCACCTCCGCCACTCCATCAAATTGATACAAACGACTCCTGTTCGCCGGGCGGCACAGCTGAATCTCTCAAACGCTCCCCCAACTTGAACGACTACCCGTCACAAGCCTTACTCCTGTTTGCGCGACTCAGATCCACAAGAGTAAACTTCCTTTTTCTGTTTGTCAGTTTTTAGGGATTTTTTTTTTTTTGGGGTGGGTGTAGGAGAGGGGTGAGCGTGGCACGCGGGAGGGAGGGAAGGTAGGGAGGCTGGCATGCATGCCGGTTGGTTGGCACGCTGGCTCGCTTCGGGTGTCGGAGGAGGAAGAGGAGGAGGAGGAAGAGGAGGAGGAGGAGGAGGCTTTTGAGGGGTGAGGAAATGAGGTGTGGGGGTCTGAGAGAGAGAGAGAGAGAGAGAGAGAGAGAGAGAGAGAGAGAGAGAGAGAGAGAGAGAGAGAGAGAGAGAGAGGGGCAGGCAGGCTGTGGTGTATATGGCGTGATGCAGGAGGGTTCAGGTGAAATACGGGGAACGAAAAGTTGTGAAGTCCAAGCTTAATGGTGTGTAACAGGTGGCGGTAACCCTCCCACCGAGTCTCTCTCTCTCTCTCTCTCTCTCTCTCTCTCTCTCTCTCTCTCTCTCATCTGTCCAAACACAGGACGAATACACTCGAACCATTGGTGGAAGGTTCATCTATGATGCTATGGTGAGTCTATTCCTCCAGGCAAGGGCCGGCCAAAGGATGAAGAACCCACGGCAGGGCCACGGTGCAACACACACCCACCCCCATATCACGCCCTTATACATACACACACAACACAGTGCAGTGCGGTGCTACCTGCTGCTCTTGATACATGACTCAAAGCGTAAACACTTCGGTGTAAACGTTTTCCTTCTTGATCTCTCTGGACTAGAGGGGCACGGGGTTGGAAACCTCCAAACAAGCGTCGCCCCTCCTCCTCCTCAGCTTTGTCCAGGAGAAGAGGGCTTCCTCATCATACCTTTCTCTAGTTCGCTGTCCCTCGCGTAAAAGAGAGAGAGAGAAAAAAAAGAAATCTTTTCCTAATTACCCAAAAACTTTTCCAAAGAAGGAATAATTTCTCGCATATTTTTCGTGGGGAGGGACGGATTATTATCCCTCCGTCTCTCCCTCAAGAGACTTCGCCTGTGGGGTCCTCAGCCACCACATTACCCCGTGCCACAAGCACGACCACACCACCACAGGCACCTCCACCACCACATCCACAATCCTCACGCCACAAACACCACCAACATTTACCACGACCACCATCACCATCACGAAGTCCTCAACGACCCCCAACGGAAACAAGAAGACCACTACCACAATCCCCGACATCACCAGCACGACCTTTTACTCCTTCCGTGTTATACAGTTAGGTTCTGTAAAATGCAATCTGCTGGTCGTGTGAGCCTGATGGGATTTGACCAGTGTAGACCCCGTTGCTTACCAACATGAGACGAAGGGTATTCAACTACACAGTATTCGAACAGTCCTTTCCCTATTAGGGACGATCATAGCCTAGCGGTAGCACTCCCGCCTGCCATGCAGGGGTCCCGGGTTCGACCCTGGCTGTATATATATATATATATATATATATATATATATATATATATATATATATATATATATATATATATATATATATATATATCAACAATAACCATAATAAACCCAGTCGAAAATTCATGATAATAAAGGACTTACAAATGCACGTACACATCAGCCTTTACGTCCAATAAACAGGAGTTAACCCGACCAAATAAACCAATGTACTTGCACGTGCCGCCAGCATGCAAAAAACGCGCGTGCTATACGTTTCTCTCCCGTGCAATTTGGGGCAGCCGTTCCCCGGTGTTACAACGACCTGCATTTACATACAGACAGACCAGACTCCGGGGCACGCCAGCTGAACGAAGGCATGGCTTTTAGGGCAAAGGAAAAGAAAAAAAAATTACATGAAAATATTTATGAAAAATTGTGACCCCCACACGCGACCACGAACAGTTTCGATGACCAGTCCACACGCGCACGTTCTAGGTCAAAAAGAATATATAAATGAATGAATAAATAATAAATAGAACAAAATTATGTACAATTAAATGTGCCATGATGGCTTATTAATGTCAATATAGATACTAATATATGTATATGTGTGTGTGTGTGTGTGTGTGTGTGTGTGTGTGTGTGTGTGTGTGTGTGTGTGTGTGTTCTTTTATACACGTTCGCTATTTCCTACGTGAGCTAGGGAGCGTCCAGAACACGAACTGACCTTTAGAGGGGGGACAAAAAAAACAAACAAAAAACTTAATTCGTTTCTTTCCTCAATACCGACCCATCTAAGAAAACTTAGAAAAAAAAGAAAATAATAATAAAAAATAATGAGTTTCTTCTCTACGTATAGAATGTTAAGGACTTACCTATACAACTGTAACTTACAGTTAATACCTCCATGGTTACAAAAGGTACAAAGGTATGAGTCTATGGTTGTGTGTGTCTGCAAGGAACTTTTTTTTCTTTATTTACTCTACCACTTGCCATAATCTGTCTTAACAGACCGTGAATTACTATCATTATCATCATTATCATTTACTATCATTTATCATCAATAGTATCATTATTATAATGATTATCATTATCATTTCTATTTCCATTTTCATTACTATCATCATCCCACCTCATACCTCCAGTGCCTCACACCGTAACCCCCCTCCTCCTCACACTCCAAAGCCCCACAGAGCCTGAGAACCCACCCCCCATACCACCTTGCACCCCTAGGCCCCACAATAGACCACCCCCACCCATCCACCCCCGTGCCCTTACGTCTGCACCAATTAAGGCGACGGACGTCTTATTTATTCCCTCATTAATTAGGTGTTCGAGGATATATCTGGCGGCAGGAGGCTCCGGGCAATCACCGGGCACCAGCCAGCCAACACCCGACCCTGATTGGTGCCACTGCTTCAGCAGCCTCCCTCCCGTCTCTCTCTCTCTCTCTCTCTCTCTCTCTCTCTCTCTCTCTCTCTCTCTCTCTCTCTCTCTCTCTCTCTCTCTCCCTCCTCCAGGGTCTCTCGTCTCACTATTCTGGCTTACTCTTGCTCACTATTCTTTACTCTTGCTCTAATCGTCTCTCCTCCTCCTCCTCCTCTTTCTCTAGCAGCAGCCTCTCCTCCTCATGCTCCGGCTGTAAACCCCTCTTCCCCCCATCAACTTCTCCTCCTTTCTACTCCTCTCTCTCCTCTTATTCCAGCAGCCCTTCTCCCTTCTCTTGGGATTTTACTCTCTCTCTCTCTCTCTCTCTCTCTCTCTCTCTCTCTCTCTCTCTCTCTCTCTCTCTCTCTCTCTCTCTCTACGCGCAAGCCTTGCTTTTCCGGCAAAAGTCTCGTCGCAGTTACTCGTAGGCAAGTAGGTAAGTTGGGATGTAGGTAGGTACGTAGGTAGGGAAGAAGGTAAGTAGGAAGGTAGGCAGTGAAGTAGGTTAGTAGAAGTAGGCAGGTAGGTAGGTACCCTCGTTCTTTCCCTTTCATATACATGTTTTGGTCTTTCATCTCTCTTTTACCTCACGTGTTTCCAATCGTTCTGTTTCTACCAACAGCTTCTCTCTATATATATATCTCTTTCTCTCTCCCCCTCCTTATCTTCTAATCTTTTCTTTTTCTCTATCTCCGACGTCCAAATATCCTCCCCCACCTTCCATTCTACTCTCTGCTCACTTCTTTACGTTTCTTATCTCCATTTTTCCCTTATATCCCTTTCATCCTTGTACTGCATCCTCTTGCCATAACACCCACCTCCTCCTCCTACTCCCTCCCTCCTCTTCTTTCGTTTCACATCCCGAATTCTGCAAACACTCTCCTTCACCTTTCTCCCTCGTCCTCACATTTCCCTAACTCTACGACATTCCCTCTTTCCTTTCCAGTATCTTTCTTCCCATGGTATACTCTCTCTCTCCTCTCTCTCTCTCTCTCTCTCTCTCTCTCTCTCTCTCTCTCTCTCTCTCTCTCTCTCTCTCTCTCTCGCTCTCACACACACACACATCCATCTCGTTATTCACCCACACATCGTTCTAACATCTCTCATTCCTCTCCCTGAATATCATCTCCCTGTACATCATCCATCCTCCTCTTCTCTAAACATTCTCCTTTCTCCGCGGTCTTGCCCTCCTCCTTCCTCCTCCTCTTCCTCCCTCCCAGACCTCTCCCTCCTCTTCCTCCAACATTCACGTGGGGCGGAGCGCCGGACATTCGCTGAACTCGCCTACACTCGCTGAACTCGCCTACACTCGCTGAACTCGCCTACACTCGATGAAATGCTTTGCAGATGAATACATCACGTGTGCTGCACATGCACACTACTAAAGGTAAACTCAGTGGGTAAAAATACGTGGGTACGTTTACTACACCTCAGAGATTAGTCGATTAACTAGAAACGTGTCCTGACGCAGGCGTTCTTATCTCCTGCAATTTTCAGTGGTTTGGGAGGTCTTCTACTCCCCCACAGCTGGATCTGGGACCTTACCTTACGTATATCTTACGATGGTTTGGGAGGTCTTCTACCCCCACAGCTGGGTCTGGTACCTTACCTTACCTTACGTATACCTTACGATGGTTTGGGAGGTCTTCTACCCCCACAGCTGGGTCTGGTACCTTACCTTACCTTACGTATACCTTACGATGGTTTGGAAGGTCTTCTACCCACCCCCCACAGCTGGATCTGGGGGCCTTACCTTACCTTACGTATTCCTTACGATGGTTTGGGAGGTCTTCTAACACCCCACAGCTGGGTCTGGGACCTTACGATGGTGGAATTCTACCCCACATCAGCTAAGACCTAAGCTGTCGCGTTGCCCCTCTGGTCATCCAGACTGTTTAAAGAGGCGACAGCCCCTATCCCCAGGGATGATATATATATATATATATATATATATATATATATATATATATATATATATATATATATATATATATATATATATATTCCTACTTCAAACTCTAAGTGGCGTGTTGCCACCTCAAAAGCCAACCTTAGACATGCTGTCTTATAACAACACTGACCGCGATGCGTCGTCAGGTCACACCACCAAGTGACCTTATGTGATGTGTCCAGTGCTACGACATGAACACCACGGTGACCTTCACCAAGTCACAGTGGTCCCATGGGTGCTCCAACTACCACCCGGTGATGGGAAAGTAACATTTAAAGTCCCATTCCATAAATCTAAAATTCCCTAAATCCCATCGACAAAAAAGCCTAGCCGAAATTAACCCTAAAGGAAATCACCCTTAAGACCCTGGTGAATAAGGATGAAATCTCTCTCTCTCTATCTATATATACATATCCAATCCTTGAGGAGGAGGAGGAAGTAAGAATCACGAATTGTGATGGGGAAAAACCAGCTCTAAAGGTGTGTGAGATAAGGACGACATACCCGTGACCCTGGCTGGGGGAAAACTGGTAATCGCGCGTCGCTGAACAGACAATCAATTCGGGGAAGAAAAAAAGAAGTTTCCAACTCTCTTGTCTTAGCAGTGTCGTATCAAGGGAGGAGGAGGAGGAGGAGGAGGAGGAGGAGGAGGAGGAGGAGGAGGAGGAGGGAGGAGGAGGAGGAGGAGGAGGAGGAGGGAGGAAGGAGGAGGAGGAGGAGGGAGGAAGGAGGAGGAGGAGGAAGAGAAGGAGGAAAAGGAAGGAGGAGGAGGAGGGAGGAAGGAGGAGGAGGAAGAAAAGGAAGGAGGAGGAGGGAGGAGGAGGAGGAGGTCGGGAACTTAATAAGTTCTTCTCTCACGTAACAACACCAGCTATAACCACGGATAACCCGAGGCTGCCTCACTGTTTCCTTTACAACCTACATACATCTCCTCCCTCCTCTCCCCCTTGTAACTTCGGGTTATGATCCGGGCGAGAGCCAGCGGGCGGGCGGGCGGCGGAGGGAGGGTAGGTATGGACGAGGGCTGGCTGGTGGTGTCCGGGCCGGAGACGCTGTTCCAAACGAACGAAAACGGGAACACAGCAACAGATGGGCGACTGTGTTATCTTTCCCCCCAAAATATAAACCTTTGCAAGAATACATGTAAAACGTAGTCTCGAGTATCTTACTTTTTTTTTACTGATAACTGACATCGTAACACAACTGAAAAAACTGTATCGAGAAGCATCTAGTAAACCACGTAATATAAAAATGTCTAATGACATTCACATATGCAGAACGGAACAATGCATGGATTATGTCCTTAAAAGACGTATTACGTGGTCCAAAGACACACACACATGTACATCCACCTATGCACTATTATGTGCCAGAGAACAAGGCCAGGTGAGGATATTCCCTCAGAGGCCCAGTCCTCTGTTCTAAACGCTACCTTGCTAACGCGGGAAATGGCGAATAGTTTGAAAGATATATATATATATATATATATATATATATATATATATCTGTGCGATACTAGTTAGGTCTCTGCTCACCACATGAGGCTCCTTGCGTCTTACGCTACGCCTCGCACACACCCCGCACGTCAAAGGGACAAAGGCAACACAAACACACGAACCATTTTTCTGAAGATAAACCCCACAGCTCGAGCTTTTTTTTTTTTACAACTTCGTTTCTTCATCATCTGGGTGTAAACACCAACATATTGGCTGCGATAAGATAAGGTTCCTTCCCCCAGGATAATGAGTCGCTCCTGTGTGGAGGAAATGGTAATCATGTGTGTGTGTGTGTGTGTGTGTGTGTGTGTGTGTGTGTGTGTGTGTGTGTGTGTGTGGGTGGGTTGGTGGGTGGGTGGGTGGGTGGGTGGGTGGGTGTCCTGGGCTCCTTATCCTCCTCCTTTCTGGTGTCTGCACACATCCTACGTATGAAAGGACGGTGGAATTATCCGGGTTTTTTTTCCGGGTGTCCGTGATTACGGGTGCTTACGTATTACGTAGTCCTTGTATTTACCGGCTGTCTTTTTTGTGTGTGGGTTTGACGAGAGAGAGAGAGAGAGAGAGAGAGAGAGAGAGAGAGAGAGAGAGAGAGAGAGAGAGAGAGAGAGAGAGACTGGCGGTCAGGACACACAAGGCTGGAGGGAAAAGGCAAGTATATGTGTGTGTCTTTGAGGGGTGAGGAAGGCAAATCATGACGACCAGACATTCAGTGCTGGGTGGGAGAGGAGGAGATGGCGATAAGAGGGATGGGAGGGGATGGGATGCGACGGGACGGGGTAATGGGTAGGGAGATGGGTTTGTGGGATGCGTGGGGAGGAGGGGTTTGGACCCCAGAGTGGTGGAGGGAAAAAAAAAAGAGGATGAAATGTCGAAGAATAGAAAGTGAGGACCATGAGGTGGAGGAGGAGAGGTAAGGATGAGGTGGAAGATGAGTGAGAGATAAAACGGTAAAAAAGAAAATAAAAAAAGGAAAGGGAGAAGAGGAGGACGAAATAAACGAAGGAAAAAAAAGGGAGTAGAGATAGCGGGAGGGAGAGATGAAAAGAGACAGATATTGAGGGGGGAAAAGGAGGGAGGAGAAAACACGAGGGTGGATACGACTCAAGGTATATATATATATATATATATATATATATATATATATATATATATATATATATATATATATATATATATATATAAATGATGCAGGAAATTGAGGTAAAGAGAAAATAAAGTAAGGGACAAACAACGAGCCATCTCAGTACTACATCAAACGACCCTTTGCAAATTTCTACACACAAAATAAATAAAAGACCTAACGACACGCACCTGAATTCTCTGCACACAAAAAAGTATGAATATTTGTTTTTGTTCATTTGAGCAAAAAAAAAAAAAAAAAGAAAAATAATAATAAAAAATGGCACACTTCTCTTGGGTCGGCAGTGTAAATTAAGCTAGAGAGGTCGGCCTCATGGGAGACCACT
This sequence comes from Panulirus ornatus, assembly GCF_036320965.1. Classification (NCBI taxonomy): domain Eukaryota; kingdom Metazoa; phylum Arthropoda; class Malacostraca; order Decapoda; family Palinuridae; genus Panulirus; species Panulirus ornatus. Next base: position 18,934,076 of record NC_092279.1, read on the forward strand.
CATACACACCCTCACACACACGAGTAAGATGTGGGCAACAGCTATACCACCGACATCCACTGTGAAACTCGCTATACTGAGTGTATCTCCTGGGACACCACTGTGTGTGTGTGTGTGTGTGTGTGTGTGTGTGTGTGTGTGTGTGTGTGTGTGTGTGTGTGTGTGTGTAGAACGTGGCTCATCCTTCAGTGTGCCTCTACGAAGGTCACCAATACATATGTCGAACTAGGTATACACTGATCATCAGGCATCCATAGCACACATACACACAAGCTTAATACCGTTACTACTACTACTACTACTACTACTACTACTACTACTACTACACACACACACACACACACACACACACACACACACACACACACACACACACACACACACACACACACACACACACACAGCAGCCAAGTCGGACTGGGTCGTTGGTCAACCAAGCTGTTGGAAGCCGAAGCCCCTCACTGAGGCCCACGTAGCTCCCTCACCCACACAGGCCTGGCTGGTCTGCTCACACGTTTCTGTAGGTACTTGTCCAGTGCACTCGTGAACTGCTCTACCGTCCAACCTTGGCTGTTACTGATGATGATGACAGCAGGCAAGGTGGTGGGGTGAGGAAGAGTCTTGGGCCTCTCCCTCTCGGCGCTGCAGAGACTATAGCCTCAGAGATTCCAGAAGTCTTCCATCTAGCTTCTTAAGCCGGGGAACCTAACCAACGACCCACCACAAGAGGGAGGATGAACACTTGGGCCGGGTGTAGGTCGACGACCACCTCCCGGAATTCAAAAAAAAAAAATTGATTTACCCATCTACGGTAACCGTCTCTGTAGCTTCAGGGATGCGTTACAGATACAACGAAGGGAAATGACAGACTCCTTGGAAGTGAGAAGTTCTATGGCGAGACTGTATTCCCCAGTGATACAGCGTCTCTGATATGGAGCCTGGATTACTGGGGTACAGAACTCACCAGGTATAGCTACGTATCGTGATTGCATTTCTGTCGATCAAAAAAAAGGAGGAAAAATCTACGGAAACCTCCAACCACGTTTACATTCCCATCGTCAAAATGAAGGAAGCCGTCGCGCATCGCAACGTCTGAGTGATCTTACCTCGAAAAACGCCAGAAATAATCTCTACGCGACGCCCCGGCCATTAACTCTGCCCATCGCCAGCACAACATACCCCACACACATCGCAAGCAGTGCCCATGTTCAGCATCAGCAACGCCCACTGGTGTCCAATAGAAAATGGGGGATACACCACCAGGAGGTGGGAGGCGTCCCGTGTGACTAAAAAGACTTTCCTTCTTCCACTTTAACAGATAATCCACAGATATTCCTGAACCCCTTATCAGATATACTAGTTAATGGGGCTCCCTCTTTTGACCATTGGATTGACCTCTTCCCCTTAACCATGACAAGAAATATTTGAGGTACCCTCCCCAGGGCTGCTATGTAAGTTACCGGGGGCCTTGTTCCTTTATATTCATTATACAGTTACGATGACATATCCTGTACGATCTAACACAGCTGACGATGCCTTATCCAGTACGATCTAACACAGCTGACGATGCCTAATTCGGTACGATCTAACACAGCTGACGATGCCTCATCCGGTACGATCTAACACAGCTGACGATGCCTTATCCTGTAAGATCTAACACAGCTTATGATGCCTTATCCGGTACGAGCTAACACAGCTTACGATGACGTATCCTGTACGATCTAACACAGCTTACGATGACGTATCCTGTAAGATCTAACACAGCTTACGATGCCTTATCCTGTACGACCTAACACAGCTGACGATGCCTTATCCTGTAAGATCTAACACAGCTTACGATGACGTATCCTGTAAGATCTAACACAGCTTACGATGCCTTATCCGGTACGATCTAACACAGCTTACGATGCCTTAACCGGTACGATCTAACACAGCTTACGATGCCTTATCCGGTACGATCTAACACAACTTACGATGCCTTATCCAGTACGATCTAACACAGCTGACGATGCCTAATTCGGTACGATCTAACACAGCTGACGATGCCTTATCCGGTACGATCTAACACAGCTGACGATGCCTTATCCAGTACGAGCTAACACAGCTTACGATGCCTTATCCGGCACGATCTAACACAGCTTACGATGCCTTATCCGGTACGATCTAACACAGCTTACGATGCCTTATCCGGTACGATCTAACACAGCTTACGATGCCTTAACCGGTACGATCTAACACAGCTTACGATGCCTTATCCGGTACGATCTAACACAGCTTACGATGCCTTATCCAGTACGATCAAACACAGCTTACGATGCCTTATCCGGTACGATCTAACACAGCTGACGATGCCTTATCCGGTACGATCTAACACAGCTTACGATGCCTTATCCGGTACGATCTAACACAGCTGACGATGCCTTAACCGGTACGATCTAACACAGCTAACGATGCCTTATCCGGTACGAGCTAAGGCAGCTAACCGAAGCTGAGCTCAGTAGAGCTAAGTCCTCCTTAGGAGAGAACCCAAAAACAGACAGTTTCAAACGGCAACAAGTAACATGGCATTTATAAAATATGTATCTCTGTTAACCATTATCTATCTTTCCATATATCTATCTATCTATCTATTCATCTATCTATATATCTATCTATTCATCTAGCTTTTTATCTATCTAGCTATCTATCTATCTATCATTCTATCTATCTATCTATCTATCTATCTATATATATATTTTTTTTTTTCATACTATTCGCCATTTCCCGCGATAGCGAGGTAGCGTTAAGAACAGAGGACTGGGCCTTTGAGGGAATACCCTCACCTGGCCCACTTCTCTGTTCCTTCTTTTGGAAAAAAAAAAAAAAAAAAAAAAACGAGAGGGGAGGATTTCCAGCCCCCTGCTCCCTTCCCTTTTAGTCGCCTTCTACGACACGCAGGGAATACGTGGGAAGTATTCTTTCTCCCCTATATATATATATATATATATATATATATATATATATATATACTTTGAAAACATTAATAAGAGTTTCGTATAAGGAATCAATATGGACAACTGGCATTTACAGTACACGCTAATTTAAAAAAAAAGAATCTTAAAAATCGTGAGAAAAACATTTGAGAATAGCTATTGTCCTTTTGCGACGTCCCGGAATACAACGAAAAAAAGAAAAAATAATAATACGAAAGAAAACGAGTCCTCTCATCACCTACCACGGGCAAAAACATGATGAGGGACGTGGTAGAAAATACAAGTACACAGAAATAGAAGATGGTTCTCTTCTCTTACTGAAATCACAGATTAGGAATACAGTCCTGCCAGTCCATCGTCATCAGTCAGTCCAAGACTTAACCAGTCAGTCCCACAGTCCACTCCCATACCTCATCAGTGGCTCACTCCACCAACACCTTCCACACGGTCTCTCCACCAGAACCCCCTCCATCACCCACTGCTTCAAATGAGCCAGTCACTCAATCTCTAACTTCCACCTGCTATCTTATGTGGACTCGCTAATCGCTCCCCACCACCCTGCGCTACTCTAAAATTCCACGCCCTCATCCACCTCACCACCTACCCTGCGCTACTCCTACACTCCACGCCCTCATCCACCTCACCACCTACCCTACGATACTCCTACACTCCACACCCTCATCCACCTCACCACCTACCCTGCAATACTCCTACCCTCCACGCCCTCATCCACCTCGCCGTCTACCCCTCCACCCCGTCACTCCACACAGCTACTACTTCATTCTCCACAGAGCAGCGTTGTACCACGGGGCTCGCAACGTGAATATTGTTAGGCCTTCGAGCCAACATCAAAGGACCATAAGCCCGAAAGAAAAAGGAAAAAAAGAATATATATATGAATTATTAAAAAAAAGACGATCTTTATTGTATTTCAGTGTCGGCATGAGTGCTGAACTGACCCCCCCCCCTCCCCCCCAACCCCCACCCCAATACCTCTCCCCTCCCATGTTGGGGGATTGGGGGTTCCGGTGGGAGGGGGAGAGAAGTAGGGAGGCAGTGGGGGGAGGGAGGCGATGGGAAGGTACTGGAGAATGGGAGGGGAAGGGACGGTAAGATGGAATGTCATAAGAAGGATTACACGAAAGCGTGTAAGGTACAAATTCTGAGGCCTTTATCTATCTTTATATATATATATATATATATATATATATATATATATATATATATATATATATATATATATACATATATATATATATATATATATATATATATATATATATATATATATATATATATATATATATATATATATATATACATATAAACTTAAAACAGCTTAGTTCGTATGTATATCCGTGTCAATTTTCTATTCGTTCAATGTTGATCCCTATTTTGCGAAAATCTAAAAAATAAAAACAAAACACACACACACACACACACACACAAAGAGCTTCAAACACATGGAAAAGCAGCAAATTAAACACATCTCTCTTACGGCTACATTCCAGTCACCAAAAATACCATCATTTTCAGTTCCATTTTCCAGTATCTTCGCTCAATATAGAATTACAACTGTTGTAGAGCAGAAAATATGTAAAGCCTCCGGCACATTGGACAACACATTACGTGTCTCTTCTACCATCGTTTTTCTTTAGTGTGTGTGTGTGTGTGTGTGTGTGTGTGTGTGTGTGTGTGTGTGTGTGTGTGTGTGTGTGTGTGTGCGTTTTGCTCTTTTTTTTTTAACCCCACGTGACCTGCTAGGCGAGGTCAAAGGGCCGTGACCTCGACCTCCGGCAGGATACCGAGAGAAAACGCGAAACGTGGGAGGGTAGCTACTCGGTTAGAGAGAGAGAGAGAGAGAGAGAGAGAGAGAGAGAGAGAGAGAGAGAGAGAGAGAGAGAGAGAGAGAGAAAAAAAAAAGTAACTTTGAACTTCAAAGTAATCAGATACTTCTTTTTTTTTTTTGGCCGTTAGCAACAATGGAAAACCACCGATATTCTTTTTTCTTTTTTTTTTTTTGGCCGATTTAACCCACTACGATCGTGCCGATTTACAGGGGGGAGTGGAGGGGGGAGGATGAGTTTCAAGGTCGAATTTGCCATGCCTGGCGAATCTCTCTCCGCGACTCGAGAGCGAATCAGTGAATGATCATGCCACCAGTGTACGACCACGCGAATCAGATAACAGCAGTACGATATGCGATTAGCGAATCGAGACAACAGACTTAACGATGGCGAATCAGATAACAGATGAACGATATGTGATTAGCGAATCAAGACAACAGACTTTACGATACATGTGAACACTGATTGGGACGAGATGCACGGTGTGTGACGAGCGAATCATACACGCATATATGTGACCAGTGAATCATACACGCATATATGTGATCAGCGAATCATACGCGTCACACACGCATATATATATATATATATATATATATATATATATATATATATATTTTTTTTTTTTTTTTTTTTTTTTTTTTTTATACTTTGTCGCTGTCTCCCGCGTTTGCGAGGTAGCGCAAGGAAACAGACGAAAGAAATGGCCCAACCCCCCCCCCCCCATACACATGTACATACACACGTCCACACACGCAAATATACATACCTACACAGCTTTCCATGGTTTACCCCAGACGCTTCACATGCCTTGATTCAATCCACTGACAGCACGTCAACCCCTGTATACCACATGACTCCAATTCACTCTATTCCTTGCCCTCCTTTCACCCTCCTGCATGTTCAGGCCCCGATCACACAAAATCTTTTTCACTCCATCTTTCCACCTCCAATTTGGTCTCCCTCTTCTCCTCGTTCCCTCCACCTCCGACACATATATCCTCTTGGTCAATCTCTCCTCACTCATTCTCTCCATGTGCCCAAACCATTTCAAAACACCCTCTTCTGCTCTCTCAACCACGCTCTTTTTATTTCCACACATCTCTCTTACCCTTACGTTACTTACTCGATCAAACCACCTCACACCACACATTGTCCTCAAACATCTCATTTCCAGCACATCCATCCTCCTGCGCACATCTCTATCCATAGCCCACGCCTCGCAACCATACAACATATATATATATATATATATATATATATATATATATATATATATATATATATATATATATATATATATATTTTTTTTTTCTTTTTTTTCAAACTATTCGCCATTTCCCGCGTTAGCGAGGTAGCGTTAAGAACAGAGAACTGGGCCACTGAGGGAATATCCTCACCTGGCCCCCTTCTCTGTTCCTTCTTTTGGAAAATTAAAAAAAATTGAGAGGGGAGGATTTCCAGCCCCCCGCTCCCTCCCCTTTTAGTCGCCTTCTACGACACGCAGGGAATACGTGGGAAGTATTCTTTCTCCCCTATCCCCAGGGATAATATATATATATATATATATATATATATATATATATATATATATATATATATATATATATATATATATATATATATACGCATGACATGCGATGCGTGGGAACACAAATGCATAAATCAAGTGATCTGCGATTCACATCGTAGTCACACAGTAAATTAATCTGACACACCCCCTTCCTACAGCTATACGAAGTCAGTGAACTTAACTGTGGTGAAGTCCAGATTTCTTCTACGAGATGGGTGCACGGTGATGTCGGTGGGGGGGAAAAAAAATAAAAAGAGGTCTCTAAGAGACGTCTGGAGGACGTCACTCAAGATGATGTCATGACAAAAATAGAGGGGGGAGGGAGGGAAGTCACTGAACACTAAAGCAATGCTCTACTGGTCGAGTGCCTGATGTCAGGGTGAGGGAGGGGGGAAGTCACAGCAGCAATGCTCTACCTGGTCAACTGCCTGATGTCAGGGGCAGGGAGGGAGGGAAGTCACAGTAGCAATGCTCAACTGGTCGACTGCCTGATGTCAGAGGCAGGGAGGGAGGGGAGTCACAGTAGCAATGCTCAACTGGTCGACTGCCTGATGTCAGGGGCAGGGAGGGAGGGAAGTCACAGTAGCAATGCTCAACTGGTCGACTGCCTAATGTGGCAGGTAAGGACAGGTAATGAGTGCGTAACTCAACATGTAACCCAACAAGCGAAACAAATGAAAACATAGCAACGCTTGTGGCTGACCTCCTGCAGGTGGAACAGAAAAATCAATGAGTTCTTTTTTTCTTTCTTTCTTTTTTTTTTGGACCCCTTCCAAGGTAGAAAAAAAAAACGGACGCGTAAATAAACAAGTGGGAGCCACCTGCCTCTGGCCAATGACACGACCACAGCCAATTACCCATCATGTTACCTGGACGACTAACACTTTTTCTCCCCCCCTCCACCAAACACCCACCTCCACCAACGCCCCCCCCCCCCCCCACCCCCATCGTCCGGCTGAAT
>NC_092279.1:18951428-18958928 GCF_036320965.1 Panulirus ornatus
CAGAAACCTAATAACGTTGTAGACAACTTTACAAACAATGAAGAATCCTATTAACGTTGTAGACAACTTTTAAAAACAAGGCAGAAACCTAATAACGTTGTAGACAACTTTACAAACAATGTAGAAACCTATTAACGTTGTAGACAACTTTACAAACAATGTAGAAACCTAATAACGTTGTAGACAACTTCACAAACAATGTAAAAACCTAATAACGTCTCAGAAAACTTCACAAACAATGTAGAAAACTATCAACGTTGTAGACAACTTCAGAAACAATGTAGAAACCTATCAACGATGTAGAGTCCTTCACAAACAATGTAGAAACCTAATAACGTCACAGAAAACTTCACAAACAATGTAGAAACCTATTAACGTTGTAGACAACTTCCCAAACAATTTGGAAACCTAATAACGTCACAGAAAACTGCACAAACAATGTAGGAACCTATCACAACTGTATAAAGGCAGAAAACCGACCTAGAGAGCAAAACTCAATGAAGAACAGGGAACCATGGAAGATGAATTGTAAATAGACGCAACTGCAAAGTAAAAAACCAATTAGTAAAAGAAAACTAATTGAAAACAGGGAGTCTTTTTCCATAGAAAAAACGAGAACTTACGACAAATTTCAAGCAGAAACTCAATTCAGATTAGATAATCAATTTAGAATAAAAGAAAAACAAATTACGAACAGAAAACCAACTAAGAACAGTTAAATATTCACGTCTGAAAACAAACGAAGAGCAGAAACCTCAATTTTAATTCAGAAACTGATTATGGACAGAAAACCAGTCTACAGCAGAGAGTCAATTAACTTTAGAAAACCAACTAAGATCAAGAAAACTATTTTGGGCAGAAAACCCACCAAGAGTAGAAAACTAATTTACAGTAGAAAACCGAACACGAACAGAAAAAAAGAAATTGACAACAGAAATTCAACTCTACATTAGAGAACCAATTTTTTTTAACAGCAAAACCAATTTACAGAAGAAAACCAATTTAGCGCAAGGAATCATTTACATTAGAAAACCAACTGTCAGTGGAGACCCAATTTAGTGAAAGAAACCAATTTAGCGCAAGGAAATCATAGTTAAATAAGGACCAAAACGAGAAAACCAATTTCGGAGGAGAAAACCAATTAACGTAGGTGGGGAGTGGTGGCTGTTCTCGCCCCAGTGGTAAACGGCAATAAGCCTTGCTTTATCACGGATCCAAGACGGAAAGTTATTTCGCAGTGGTACTGTGATGGGGGGAGAGTGGGGGGAGGGGGGGCGGGGGGGGGGGGGGGAAATGATGGGGGGTGGTCCGCTCTTGCTGGCGGGGGTGGTTTGCTGCACCCATTCCATCCCATCCCAGTACAAACAGATGACACACTCTGAGGGAGGGGCGGGACGAAGGACCAGATAGGCTGTGTTGCTGGCCCTGCTGCAGTGGGGATTATACCGTAGTGGTACTGCAGTGGTATTGGAGTGGGGCATCCCGCTCTTCTCTGGTACTGTAGTTGGTGTATTGACGCCGCAAAAGGGGTGCTGTCGAGGTACTGCAGTGATGTATTAGTACTGTAGTTGTATCTTAGCACTGTGTGGATGGTATTGCTGTACCTGTTGTAGGCCTGTATCGGCACAGGAGTTGGAGCACAGGCGACATAACATAGAAAAAAAAAAAGTCTCTGAAGGCACTGTCTCTGTCGTGGAAAGACAGGTGTGGCCTGAAGTTTACCTGAAGTGGTTCTCTGAAGTCTTCAAACCTTCCCTCACATCCCAGGCTGCTGGGTCGGTCGTAGTCGACGACCAAGCTGATGGCGAGTTGACTTTCCCCAACCACAACCGAGTCATTAGTGCTTTTTAATAACACCTTCACCACCACAACCCTACGTAAACTTTTCCAACGGGGGTCGAAGGGAAAATAGGGGGAAAAAAGAATAAAATATTAACGACTCGAAGAATAACAACATCACGGTAATTACCTCAAAAACACAGAAGAAAAACTGCTCCCTGTGTAGGTAGGGAAAGAAAACAAGGCTGTAACTCAAATTCCTTTTCCTTTCTTTCTTTCTTTTTTTTCGAGCGTATCCACACAAACGTTTGAGGGGAGTGTGGGTACAAGTTCCAGTGGGGGACGGAGCCTTTTGTGCATTCCATCTAATAAAAGAAAAACAGACACGAGGTGTATTTTCTATTCCATGCCAACGACACAACCCAAAGAGGTTTAATCCCGTCTAAGAATGCTTTACGTGCTGACGTAAATATGGAGGAAGAGTCTTCGTAATGGCGTGGGTGAGGGACGCATAGCAGAGGGGAGTTGGCGAGGGTTCGAACAGAGCGTACAGTGGGTACAACACACCGACGCAGGAGAGTGGGAGGTGGGCCTGTGATGGTGTGGGTGGAAGGTACACAGCAGCAGGTAGGTGGAAGCAGGCACAGGCCGTGCAGTGTGTACAATATCCCGACACTGGAGGATGACAAGGGGGGAGGCGGAGGAGGAGCCCGAGTACCCAAGTGTGTCCTCACTCCGTCGGGAAAGAGGAGGAACACGACTCAAGACAGTAGAGATGATTACAACAGGAAAGACATGGTGACCTTTACCACATAAGCGCTCTCACTGGTCTCTGGAGTCCACCCAGCTCCCTCCTGGCAGCGTCTGGGGTGAGGGAGGGAGTGGGGTGTCTTGTGGAGGAGAGGGTGACGATTGGTAGAGGTTTTCAAAAAAAGAGGGAATAGTGTTAGGGAAGAAGAGAGCGGTGAGGGTAAGTGAGCTTGAAAAGGAGACTTGTGTGTAGAATGAGATTAAGTCAGCTGAGGGGAGTTCCGCAAGGTGATCCCCTTCCACCTCTTGTGATTTTCTCGCCCCTGGGTTCTCGGCGATGTTAAGACAGCTTGTCTGATGACCTGAGGAACTGGTTCGTGGATGATGGCTCAAACGACCTGTTGGGAGAAGTCTCACCAAACGACCTCGCTGTGAGGGGCGGCGACCTGCTTCTCAGCTCTTATCTTCCCTCCCTTACGGAAGCCTCAGGTCGGCTCTGGTGGCTCGGCCTCTACCTCCACGTTCCCGGGACCCGGAGTGCCATGTTATTATTCTGATCAGTCAGGCTATTAGGGGCCGCAGCCGGAAGGCCTACGTACCCACTGTAATTGCTTTCGTGAGCGGACTGTGGAGGTACAGAAATAAGCCTTCGCCGATACATAACGGGGCTAGAGGATTCGTCCTGCGCCTCCTACAGTGTGGCTCAGCCGAGCCAACCGACTCCCGCCGCCCAGATTACAGCGGCTTAAGTACTCCCTTGTCACCCTACTTCCCGCATTCCCCTTCGAAGAAAAAGCAAATTCAAACAAAAAGAAAAATCCTCCTCAGACATTACCGTGGTGCACTGGAACCAATACACAAATGAAATTTCTGGTGTTCATTTTACATATATATATATATATATATATATATATATATATATATATATATATATATATATATATATATATATATATATATATATATATATATATATCACCTACTATTGTCTAGAGACATTGTATTAATAATACAGTAGGTAAATGAGTTATATGAACCGATATCCTGTGCTGTAGTCGTGTGTGTGTGTGTGTGTGTGTGTGTCCGAGCAAGTAGCTGGTGTGCCCACGCAGCGCTCCTTCCTCCCCTCTCCCCGACATTCCCTAAGCAATATCCATTAACCTTCCCTCGCCCGTCCCATCTCCCTCCATTGCCTTATCATGATCTGTAACGCCTCCTCTACCCTTCCCTATTCATCATGTTCCCTCCCCCCTTCTCCTCGACGACTCCCTTTCTCTCCCTCCCTCCCTCCCTCACATCTCCCTACCAGCAGTGCCCCCACTAGGTCAGCAAAAGTATCCAAATACAAGACGAATCTTCTGGTTTCCAGGACCTTCCTACATTTGGCGACATTTCCCCAGGGCTGAGTCAGTGGCTACTCCCTCTCCCTCTCTCTCTCTCTCTCTCTCTCTCTCTCTCTCTCTCTCTCTCTCTCTCTCTCTCCCCCCCTCCTACCCACTGTATGGTCACACACTCCAACCAGCCCATCAAGCCCATCGACTACAATGCCACGACCCTGGGCGTGATGCAGACTGGCTTTTGATCTACTCCTTCACACACAGGCCACCCACCATCATCCCCCCCCAAGGGTCGTACCGTCACGCTCGAGGACGATACCGCCGTGATCGAGGGTCGTTAAGGGTCGTACTCAAGGGTCGCGCGCACCTTCTTGCATCTACACCAGCACCACCACACGCAGCAGAAGCCATCCCCGCCCGACGCATTAGACACGTAGATCACGCCATGCTAATCCCCTCCTCTAAGATCACCACACACACCACATTGAAACGCAGACCCACCCACCCACCCACGCCTCCATCTACCTACCGCGCTACCGAACGCCCGAAAATAGTGTCTACGACTCGTACTGATAACAATCCGCGACCACAATAATCCCTTCGCGCCCTCCGCCTCACGACCAGACGGCAGAACACACCGCCCTGCTCTCCTACCGACGATCCGCGGGGCATATATGATTGTCTATCGTTCCCTCCTCCTCCTCCTCCTCCACCTACTTCGCTAATGGCCTGCAGAAAGGGCTGTACGTTAAGTCTATTGGCAGTTTTACGCGCCTCCTATGTAACGGGGCGAAACAATCGTCACCTCCGGTAAAATACAGGTCTCTTAATACAACTATATTAAGGACTAAATACAATATACATTACCCTCCCGACCGCAGGGGGGGAAAAAGGTGCATTAATTATATACAAGCCGTCATCGACATTCCGGATGGCTAAAGAGCGTACTGCTGGTGGAAATAACTGATATTAACAATTCCTGAAGAGGGAGAAAGGGAGGGAGGAGAGATCTCTTGGCATCGCTTGCACCTTCGGGGGGCACCGCTGCGAACCTCTGTTAAAAGGGCATTAGTCCCCCCCGTTCCCACCCCCCAGTCCTTATAATGCACCGAACGGAGGCGCGGTGTTGAGCGCGTGCGCGCAGCGCCCCCCCCTCTCCCAGTATCTCTGGTGTAGCACATTACCGGGTGACAAGGGAGTGTGGGGGAGGGGGATACAATACAAGAGCCCGAGCGTTGTGGATAGAGAGAGAGAGAGAGAGAGAGAGAGAGAGAGAGAGAGAGAGAGAGAGAGAGAGAGAGAGAGAGAGAGAGAGAGAGAGAGAGAGAGCACACACACACACACACACACTCCACCTCCTGACGAAGGGTGATGACCGACCGGCAGGCAGGCAGGTAGGTAGGTGGTTCTGCATCAGATAGGAGGGACATTACTGGAGGAGGGGCGGCCTGGCTTCCTGGTAATCACAGGGACAAAGACACATACAAAACATGACGACATGAGTGAGGTAGCACAGGCACATGACACATTAGATACATGACTAAGTGTCTTTCTCTCTTTCCCGTACACAAGGGAGGAAAGGGAGGGATGGGATAGTAAATGGATGTTCTCGGGGCTCTTGCCTAAGGCAGAGAAATGACTTACCATTCTTTAAAGAAAAAAAAAACCCTACATTTCTTACCTACATTTCCCTATGGCGAAAAGTGATTGGGTAACATCGAGGGGTGTGGATGTAATCACCACTTAAGCCACAACGAGATACGAGAGGAGGACAGGTCTCGAAGCGTCAGGGGAGAACGAGGTCGTATCGTCGTCTCTCCTCTCGATCCTTCGAGGACGCGAAGAACCAAGATCGTCGTCTGACGGAAGAGCCACAGCCAAAAAAAATTCCTTCGACTTCAGTACGAGTTGACGGGACCAGGTTGTTAAGCTTAATGCCTTCACAAAACCCTTCGGAAGCCTCTCTCTCTCTCTCTCTCTCTCTCTCTCTCTCTCTCTCTCTCTCTCTCTCTCTATATATATATATATATATATATATATATATATATATATATATATATTTATTTTGCTTTGTCACCGTCTCCCGCGTTAGCGAGGTAGCGCAAGGAAACAGACATAATGATACAAAAGACAAAAATTGAAAGAGAGGGAACACAACACAGGGATAAGCCAGAATTGAATGGAAATTAACCCCGTTCATATTCATGTACAACCATTCCCCTCCGTCTCTCCCCTCCCCCCCCCCCCATGAACCCCAATTGCTCACCACATCCCAGAAGGTCAAGCTACGTCCCCTCTACCATGACACATTTACCTCTGTTCCCTCTCTACCCTAAAGGTAATCCATGTACCGTCTCTCTGTCTCTCTCTCTCTTCACCAGAGATAATCCATTTATACCCTCTCTCTACCCCAGAAATAATCCATGTATTCCCTCTCTCTGCCCCAGAGATCATCCATGTATCCTCTCTATCTACCCCAGAGGTCATCCATGTATCCCCTCTCTACACCCCAGAGATCAACCCATGCCTTGACGTTGAACCTACACAAACACAAACACACAACACGTATCCTCCCCTAAAGAAGCACCCAGTAAAGGCACACTATCAGCAAAGCTTAGACCGCTGCTTTCCTACCCTTCCAACACACCACCACTCCTATACCACCTCCTGTCTCATCCACCACTACACAATCCACTCGCCATACATATCACTGTCTCTGGTCGCGTTAATAATCATATTTCTTTTTTTTTGTGTGTGTTATATTTCCACCACAATGTCCATCAATACGAACAGAAAGCCTCAAACTGCATTACAGTTTACACAGCTCTACCAAACCGGGCGGTTTAATTAATATTCCGCTGGTCGAGGGGGGGAAAATATATATACATCTATATATATCTATATATATATCTATATACATATTTTGATAATTTGTTGTACTGATACACGGTTAAAATAATTTAGCATGTGTTCATGGGCCACAGGATATTCCCACATACACCATTACAGCAATATTCAGCAGCCCCTAAAGCTCTAAGTAAACTAAAGGTATACACTGAATGTCAAAAAGGTAAACTTTAACATGTTCTCGGACCCGACCTGGAGGCGAGTTTGAACAGCCGGGTAAACTAATGATAAACATGAAAGACACCGTTCGTAAACTTAGGTACCCTGCGGTAAACTGCGTTTAAACTCCACTGAAAACTGCGAGCGATCACCCTCGGTATACACTGAGAGAAAAAAAAAAAACACACACAAAAAAAAAAGGATTTTCATCGTATCCATAACTAACGTGTTTGAGGCATGGGTTCGACACGCCCAAGACAAGCGCTGGGTTCCCTCCCCCTGACATGGTGCCCTCGGAGACAGCGCGGTCTTGTCCCCCCCAGACATGGTGCCCTTGGAGACAGCGCGGTCTTGTCCCCCCCAACCCATGCACGGACGGTCGGTCGGTCATGGAGTCGGTCACAACCATAACAATGTTGCCGTTACCAGAGCCTTACCCTCGAGGATGTCAAGGGGGGCGCCGCAGGAGGCTCTCTTATACCCTCCTGTATTCATGTACATATACCCCTTGGCCTCTGCAGTACCGCAGTGCTGCCTTCGTTGGCATAACGATCCAACCAGACGGTTC
>NC_092279.1:18961428-18993928 GCF_036320965.1 Panulirus ornatus
AGAGAGAGAGAGAGAGAGAGAGAGAGAGAGAGAGAGAGAGAGAGAGAGAGAGAGAGGGCGGGGGGCAACCCTTGGGTACATAGATGGCTCAGTCAAAGGCCGCCGGGGTCCATTATACCCGGGACTCGCTTTCGCCCTTGTTCAGCAAGGCATCATGAACGCATCATGACCCAGAAACGTTCATGATGAACAGAGAGAACAACCGACCCACTGATTGACTTTACGAATACGAATCAACTCGTTCATGGAAACGTTAGACCACTGAGAGTACAACAGTCAGTGGCAAAAATGAACAAAAAAAAAGAGAGACATGGTTAATAAATACTACGAAATATGCTGGAATAATTCTGTGCCTGGTTGCGATAACCCGCTGAGACAAGGCAATTAGACTGCACATCCGTTAATATCTCTTCATCCGAATCAATTAAATAAACGAACTGCAGTTAGTTATCATGATTATCAAAAATAAATGGCAACGAAAGAATTCTGTTTTCCTCCCACTAAATAAAGTAATTCCAATATTGGGAAAAAGAAACAAGCTAAAAACAAAAACAAATAAACAAAGCAACAGCACGGAACCAAAACCCGGGCCAAGAGTGTACACACCCTCGTACCTCGAGCCGACCTGAAGGTTGTGTACACATCATGAACACACAATGTGTACATATCATGAACACACAATGTGTACACATCATGAACACACAATGTGTACACATCATGAACACACAATGTGTACACATCATGAACACACAATGTGTACACATCATGAACACACAATGTGTACACATCATGAACACACAATGTGTACACATCATGAACCCACAATGTGTACACATCATGAACACACAATGTGTACACATCATGAACACACAATGTGTACACATCATGAACACACAATGTGTACACATCATGAACACACAATGTGTACACATCATGAACACACAATGTGTACACATCATGAACACACAATGTGTACACATCATGAACACACAATGTGTACACATCATGAACACACAATGTGTACACATCATGAACACACAATGTGTACACATCATGAACACACAATGTGTACACATCATGAACACACAACGTGTACACATCATGAACACACAACGTGTACACATCATGAACACACAATGTGTACACATCATGAACACACAATGTGTACACATCATGAACACACAATGTGTACACATCATGAACACACAATGTGTACACATCATGAACACACAATGTGTACACATCATGAACACACAATGTGTACACATCATGAACACACAATGTGTACACATCATGAACACACAATGTGTACACATCATGAACACACAATGTGTACACATCATGAACACACAATGTGTACACATCATGAACACACAATGTGTACACATCATGAACACACAATGTGTACACATCATGAACACACAATGTGTACACATCATGAACACACAATGTGTACACATCATGAACACACAATGTGTACACATCATGAACACACAACGTGTACACATCATGAACACACAATGTGTACACATCATGAACACACAATGTGTACACATCATGAACACACAATGTGTACACATCATGAACACACAATGTGTACACATCATGAACACACAATGTGTACACATCATGAACACACAATGTGTACACATCATGAACACACAATGTGTACACATCATGAACACACAACGTGTACACATCATGAACACACAATGTGTACACATCATGAACACACAATGTGTACACATCATGAACACACAACGTGTACACATCATGAACACACAATGTGTACACATCATGAACACACAATGTGTACACATCATGAACACACAATGTGTACACATCATGAACACACAATGTGTACACATCATGAACACACAATGTGTACACATCATGAACACACAATGTGTACACATCATGAACACACAATGTGTACACATCATGAACACACAATGTGTACACATCATGAACACACAATGTGTACACATCATGAACACACAATGTGTACACATCATGAACACACAATGTGTACACATCATGAACACACAATGTGTACACATCATGAACACACACACACACACACACAAAAGCTGCTTTTCTTAGAATGCCTCTGAGGAGGACCACCGTCCCTTCAACATCAATCCTTACATCCACCACGCTAATCATGCAATACGACCCTCTGCTTTCATGCACATGCACGCAGGTCCTTCCCTGGTCATACACACACACACACACACACACACACACACACACACACACACACATTATATATATATATATATATATATATATATATATATATATATATATATATATATATATATATATATATATATGGTTTTTTTTTTGTTTTTTTTTTCCAAAAGAAGGAACAGAGGGGGCCAGGTGAGGATATTCCAAAAAAGGCCCAGTCCTCTGTTCCTAACGCTACCTCGCTAACGCGGGAAATGGCGAATAGTTTAAAAGAAAGAAATATATATATATATATATATATATATATATATATATATATATATATATATATATATATATATATATATATATATGGGAGTGAGGACGCATGTGCTTCGAACTATCATTTCCGTTTCATTTCTAGCCTCCGCGACGGTTGGCTCTCCTGTGTACGAGACAACCAAGTTATGAATTTGTCAGACAGGCACAGCAGCTTTGCTGGCGCAATGCAACATTAATCGTCATACAACCCGGGGGGACCCCGGGATCGAAACTCCCGGAGGAGGGCAATATCATCCACCCCCTCCCACGAATGACTGAGGGGCCGTCGTGATGTGCTGAACCTGTTTTTGAGGTTGAAAATGTTTAGGGCCTTGGGGTTGGGGGGTCAGTCACTCACTCGCCTGGTACATCAATAGGGTGTATAATGCCTGGTTCATTGTTTGCCTGGCTGTGTGTCGATGTGATGCGCCAGGCGACTGGGTGTCTCCGGTCGTGTCCATGTAGAGTTTTATGGGCGACGGGTCGTCTACATCGAGGGAGCACGATGACTGGTGGTCGTGTAGGTCGAAGGTCGTTTAAACGGACGGTGAAGGGTGACAGGGCGTCGTCCTGATCGAGGGAGTAAAATGACCAATGGTCGTCTAGCTCGGCCCCCCTGGGTCGTCCGTATCATACACCTAAACGACCACTTAGGCTGCTCAGGACGACACATAGTGAGAGATCTGGTTAAGGACGACACACACTGAGAGAGATCTGGTTAAGGACGACACCCAGTGAGGGAGATCTGGCTGGGGACGACACACACTGAGAGAGATCTGGTTAAGGACGACACACAGTGAGGGAGATCTGGCTGGGGACGACACACATTGAGAGAGATCTGGTTAAGGACGACACACACTGAGAGAGATCTGGTTAAGGACGACACACAGTGAAGGAGATCTGGTTGGGGACGACACACACTGAGAGAGATCTGGTTAAGGACGACACCCAGTGAGAGAGATCTGGTTAAGGACGACATACAGTGAGAGAGATCTGGTTAAGGAAGACACCCAGTGAGAGACATCTGGTTAAGGACGACACCCAGTGAGAGAGATCTGGTTAAGGACGACACCCAGTGAGAGAGATCTGGTTAAGGACGACACCCAGTGAGAGAGATCTGGATGGCTGGCTGCCCCAGCGGAGGCTGCCGAGAACAGACTGCCACAAGCCCCACACCTTCCACTCACACACTTGCGTCAGGCGTCAGAAAGACAAACGAAATCTTGCTCGACCATGCAAGTCCCTCACCTTCAGCCTTATCACTCCGCTCTATGACGGAATCTTTCTCAAGCACGGTCTGCAAGCAGAGGCACGCTCTACCCGCACCTGCCCAGGGACACGTGTGTGGAACAGCTGCATCACGTGAACGTGAGGGGGTCTCTTCCTTCTTCTTCGGGATAACAAAATAAGCAGATACATCTTGGGAGGGAGGGAGAGAGGGGAGGGAGCTTTCACACCATATAATAATAACAATAATACTAATACTACTACTAATAATAACAATACAAATACTATTACTACTATAACTACTACTACTACTACTACTACTACCTCTAATAATAATAATCATAATAAATATTATAATTCAAGCCAAGTTCTTCGCGTCTTCAGATTGGGAGGAAGCTAGACGGAATCTACACACAGACCTCCAGCTTCAGGGGGGGTGGATCTGAGTGCTCGTGAGCCCAGGATATTCTCACATCAGGATTATGGACTTCAACCACTTCCCGGACGTCATCACCGGACGAGGAAGGTATTTGGCTAACCATGAAGGTTTTGGGGGTATGAGCTGGAGGAATGTGTCAGAGAGAGCAACGGAGTGAATAATAATACTATTACTACTAATATTACTACTACTACTACTACTAATGCTACTACTACTACTACTACTACTGCTACTACTACTGCTACTACTGCTTCTAATAATAATAACAACAGCACTCACAACAAAAATGACGTTTGAACAAAGCAGAGCACAGACTCCGCACCTGAATCATATATTCTCTCTCTCTTATCCTGGCTGGGCAGAGCAAATGAAAAAGTTCACCCAATTCCTCGAATTCACAACAACTCAAACACAGAGAACATTAATAATAACTAATGAGGTCGACTATCTTTGTATCAAGCATGGCTACCCAAGAACATACGGACATGACAAGAACACTTAGTTCAATAACCAAAGCGTATAAAGCGTATATAGCTAAAAATATATAGCTAAAAATACGCAACTCGTTAGAGGAAATCCTCCCCTCTCATTTTTTTTATTTCCAAAACAAGGAACAGAGAAGGGGGGGTAGGTGAGGATATTCCCTCTAAGGCCCAGTCCTCTGTTCTTAACGCTACCTCGCTAACGCGGGAAATGGCGAATAGTTTGAAAGAAAAAAGAATATATATATATATATATATATATATATATATATATATATATATATATATATATATATATATATACTCAGACAAAAAAAATATCACATTTCTAACCCCCTAAACCAAATACGAACATTAAATAATAAAAAAAAATCAGTAATGTACAGCAACACCGAAACCACATAATTAATTCAGACTAGCGAGGGGGGGAAAAAAAAGTGATCCCGCAGGACAATATTAAAATCAAATCACAATTCCAGCCCGAGGTTCACCCCCCTTCTGGCCCGGCCACCCCCTGGCCCAGCTTGGCCAAGTACCAGCAGCGGGCCAGGCCAGAGAAGGGGGGGGGAGGCTGGACCCCCCAGCGTGTGGTCCACCAACCCAACATCAAGGCGGGCTCTACCAACACAACAACATTTACTAAAAATACTCTTTTTTTTTTTTTTCCTTCTTCTTCTTCTCCTCCTCCTCCTCCTCCTTCGTCCAATTCCCTGGACCACTTTTCCGACTGTCGGGGTTTAAGAAGTGTGCACCCGACACTACTGACTGGGAGAGGCCAGTTAGCCACGACCTCCAGGTCAGAGCCACACACACACACACACACACACCTACACACACACACACACACACACACACACACACACACACACACACACACACACACTTAACGATCTATCATCTCCAAGAAGCAGTACATAGATATTCCCCCAACTCACCCCAACCTCCCACACACACACACACACACACACAAATTACTCATTTTCTTTCCATTCCCCTCTCCCCCTCCGGCATGCCGTGGGGACCTGCGCCTGCAAGACATAAAACCCCCTCTGTTAAGCCTCAAGGATACGTTCCTCCGGCGCGGCACACAAATCCGCGCAACCGAAGCCTCTGAAATCCACTCAAACCCAGTGGAATTCTTGGCCGCCCCGAGCCTGGAAGCGTCGCTCCTGGGATCCCTAGGGCGAGAGAAATAGCCTCGACTCCGGGAACAGAGGCCGCCTTATGGAGTTGTTCCGCTTACACCGGGGGACGGGGGAAGGGGACGAGGTGAGGTGTGAGAGGGAGGAGAGAGAGAGAGAGAGAGTGTGTATGTGAGTGAGAGAGGGTGTTGGGACAAGGGGTCGGGTGCTGGATGGACGTCGGGGAGATGGCTGGGGTGGACGGGGGCTTAATGAAGAAAGTCGTGGGTCATTAGCGAGGGTGATGGGTGGTTGGATGAGTGCTTAGTGAAGGAGGTGATGGCGAGAGGTGGGTGGATAGGTGTTTAGTCTGAAGGTGGGTGGATGGGGGTGGGGTGATGGGTGTATAGACGGGTGATGATGAGTGGAGGTGGTGATGCAAGGGGTGACTGGTGAAGGAATACAGCTTACGTCATACCTTTGTACCTCAGTCAAGTCGCCAGTCAGTCCCCAGACTCGAGAGAAATTTAGACGTGGAGACAGCTGGTCCGGTCCCCATGTGGTACACCTCCACCTTGTAGAGGAGAGGTTGTCGTAGAGAGATGGTATACGACCCGGTACTTTCTACAGTAAAGTAAGGCATGACACCCTAAGCTTTGATCAGATTAACTCACTTCTGTTGGAATTGTGCACAGGATGATCCAGGATGAACTGTGTACTGGATGATCCAGGATGAGCTGTGTACTGGATGATCTAGAGCCAATTGCTCACAGGACTAATCTCATACAGCATTTTATCATTCACATAATTTCCTACGACGTATACTGCACTAACTTTTCCGCCCGCGAACAGCATCATTATAAATACTAAGTTTACAACGGTATGTTCTTCCGCACGCGTCTCCTTCCGTAGGAGGGGAGAACGCCACGCTTTTTTTTTTTTTTTTTTTTGGTCAGTTTCTCGTCATCATTACTACACCGGGAAAAGATTGTAAAACACCGATCTAGTGTGTAGTGAAATGCGTCTTGAAAGAGGGGGAGAGAGAGAGAGAGGAGATAATGCCAAGGTTGCGCACGCGGATGGTAGCGTTTCTGCCTCTATTAAACGCTACGTTTTATCTGCAATTCTCCTGAGCGAGCGCTTGAAGAGATGGGCGCTAAGTACAGAGGCTTCGGGGAGATATGGAGGGTTTAATTGAGTTAGTGATGCATGGAGGGGGATGATGGACGGGCGAGGGTAAGAACATCGGGAGGGATTGATAGGAAGGTGGACTTGATGCGGGCTGGAGGGGATGGGTACGGGCGGGACAGGTGACGCGTTACATTCTGGCATTAAGAAAAAAAGTATCACACATTTCCATCCCACTACCAAAATACGAACGTAAGTTAGGGATACGTGGCGATGCTGGGTAATAACCAGAAGGAAAGATGGGCCGGAGAGTTTCATGGATCGGTATGAAAGGGCCTGGGTACAGAAGGCTTGTGAAGACCTTGTGAAGTCTTCGTAGGTCTTCACCTCCAATAGCCCGAGCTGGGGGGGGCCTGGCTGCTGGAAAGGGACGCGTTGGTCGACCGAGCTCTTGGAAGCCGCAGCCCTCGGGCCCACATAGACCCCAGCCCGGCTGGTCTGATACACTTTGCAGGTACTGATACATTTGATAAGTGGCTTGTTGAATGAGTGGGTGATTAAAGAGAGGGGTTTAATAAGGGGAGGATGGTAGGTGGGTGTGAGTGGAAGGGTGAAAAAGGGGGGCTGGGTTCTTAAGTCGAAGTCAGGAGTAGATACTTTGAGGAAGGAGAGGTGTGAGGGATGTTAAGAGTGAGAGGGACGAGAGACAACAGGGGAAGGGAAAGTCTTGGATGTGGGAGATAGAGGGAGTGGGAGAGGTGGTCAGACAGGCAGGGAAGGAGTCAGAAGTATGGAAGAAGGGGGAGATGGTGGCGTGAGTGACGACTGCGAGGGGCGCTGGCTATGGAACTGTGGGGGCGACTGCTGCTCGATGATGAGGACATGGCAGGGGAAAAAGGAAGGTTCTCCCAAAAATAATATGGGTGAGGAGACGCTCTCTGAACGTGAGAGATAGGTGGTTCTCCGGGACAAATGAATGAGACAGAGAACTCGTTCTCTTTGGTGTGTGAGTGAGAGGGTTAGTTCTCCAGACGTACCAGTGAGAGGGATGGTTCTCTAGTGAGAGGGTTAGTTCTGTGGACGTGTGAGTGAGTGAGAGGGACGGTTCTTTCGACGTCTGAGTCCAAAGGGCAGGCAGGGTGTAGTGTGTTGGGGGAGAGGAATGAAAAAAAAAAAAAAAATCTACGCCCGTAAAACACCTAGAGCACTTTGGGAAACAAAGGAAGGCCCGGGAATACACGGTAAAAGCTGGAAATTGTGTCCCGTGAAAGAAAAAAAAAATATATATACTTCAAATTGTTTTCAAGTCAACGTCGGGCGAGAGAGAGAGAGAGAGAGAGAGAGAGAGAGAGAGAGAGAGAGAGAGAGAGAGAGAGAGAGAGAGAGAGAGAATGGATGCATTTCTATAGATTTGAAGTATGTTTTCAAACATACACAGAAAGGCGTTTAAAACAAATACAGCCGAGTTCTGAAATGCTAGAGATGCAATGAATTATAATAATAATAATAATAATAATAATAATAATAATAATAATAATAATGATAATAATAATATAAATAATAATAATAATAATAATAATAATAATAATAATAATAATAATAATAATAATAATAAAGATAAACGAAACTACTGTCGAAAGCAACTGTTAATCCGCCACACCGTTCCAATCAAACGAGATGAAGCGTATTTTACACCATCACCACCATCGCTGGAACCAAAATTAACCCAGTCAAACGGGCAGTCACTTACACGCTAACGTAGTTTCGATACATATGACCGGTCGCAGTGCCAGGCTCTTTGACGGTATGAAGAGTCCAGATCGACGCTATTCGGCGATATGAACCGTCCAGGTCGACGCTCTTCCTCGGTATGATGAACGGTAAAGGTCGACGCCGATGGCATGAACTGTTTGAGTCGAAGCTCTTTCAAAGGTGTGATTCATCCAGGTCGACGACCCCCCAGACACGTATGAAGCATCGAAGTCCATGCGCTTCGAAGATATGAACCATCGAAGTCAACGCTCTTCGAAGATATGAACCATCGAAGTCAACGCTCTTCGAAGATATGAACCACCGAAGTTCAAACGCTTCTACGGAATGAAGCGTCGAGACTCACGCCCTTCAACACATATGAACCATCGAGGGCCCAAGCTCTTCGACGCGTATGATCCATCAAACCCACGCTCTTCGTTACGTGTGAATGACCGACGATTTTTACCACAAAGAGCGAACCATGGCAATTCATAGGAGTGACCCCTTGTCAATGCATCGGCCGGGTTGAGAAGGAAGGACTGTCAGACTGCCTCTATATTGGTGTTACTCAGGCAACCCCAAGAATATTCCTTCCTGTGATTAAGATGGTGATGGATGAGGCGGCGGCTGGTGCTGCTGCTGTTGTAATATTGTTCTTGTTGATGTTGCTGGTGGCGTTGTCTTTTTTCCTGAAGGAGGGGAAGCTGTGGGAGGGAGGGAAGGATGGCACCGGTGGTTGGGCGGTGTCGGCCATGCCACACTTGGGGGCGAGGAGGAGGCCTGGCTGGCTAGCTGACTGTGGTGTTTGCGGTTCAGGGGAAACTGAAAAGTTTGTGATTGATGTTGGCGGTGTTGGGTCACGAACAAGTTCGTGGTGTGGGGTGATGTTGTGTCAGTGTTGGGGAACTAGTTATATATACTCCGGTTTGATAAACTGTGTAGATAAAAGGCCTATTTTTTTGTGGTTGTTACTGGCGGTGTGTGTGTGTGTGTGTGTGTGTGTGTGTGTGTGTGTGTGTGTGTGTGTGTGCGTGGGGGGGGGGGGGGAAATAACGAGCCCTTCCGTGTCGAATTGTGGTGACGCAGGTCAACTCGCGGGCCTTTCTGGTTGACGGCGGTGATACAGGGAACAAATAACTTTCTTGGTTGACAAGGACGAGGCTAACGTGTTTCCGGGACTCTTCGGTTAACGCTTATGGCGGAGGCGAGAGATACTCCCCTGCCCCAGTGGAGGTGAGAGGTCACTTATAAGCTTAAAAGATCCTGGTTGACGACTGTAAAAGGTCACCGACCAATGAACCTTCCTGGCTGAACGCTGTTGATTGTTGGGTTATCATCCGCAACGCCCCTTGTTAGCGCCTCTTTTCCTGGCCTTCCTGGTCATTTCGACAGGTGCGATGCGCTGACAGTACGTCTTGTAATATTCAAGCCTCATGATGAATGAGGAAAGTAGATTTTTTTTCCTCTCCAAGTGTGTGAATACGTCCCCTCGTGTTGAATAATATAGAGGAACATGGGTAAGTCTTTTTTCGCCTTGGGAATATACCAGAAGAACTGGTCTGTGGGTAGTATTACCATCTTATTCGTATCTTCTATATCTCCTGACGGTGATAAAGTGCCCCTTACCCATTCAGGAAAAGTTTCTCATTATGATGTAAACCAGCAGAGCCACTGTCACCCGAGTACAGGAGGGGGGTTAGGGCGTCCAGAGAAGAGGGGGGAACGAGGGGGTGAGTGGCACTTCTGCGGGGAGGAGCCCTTGAACACGACTTCACGGTACAGAGCCAACACTTGACTCCGACGCCAGTACAACCCAGCGACAGCAGGTGTCACCACAGCTCTCTCTCTCTCTCTCTCTCGCAGACCCTATCCACACCAGAGACTGGTACCGTCAAATCACAACCCTCCCAACAAGCCCTTGGAACTGGGGTCCCACCATCATTATACCCTCCGACAGACTCCATGACTTGGCCCCATCGCTATCACAACCCCACAACAAACTCGAGGAACAAGTACCATCGTTATCACAACACCGCACCCCCCCCCGACGAAACCCACGAACTGGGGCCCCCACCACAATCACAACCCCAGAGAGTCCGCAGGAACTAGCCCCTCCAACGCTAACACAGTCACCTCCCACACCTCCTGGAGCGGCCGCCACTCCCACCGCTAACCTGTACTTAACGATTAAACTCCTTAACTTGGTAAACTATCCCACTGCGCGTCCCGTCCACCGTCTCTCCTGTGGCCCCAGCTTCCCCAACCACCTCTTCCTCACTCCCTTCTACCACACCCCCACCCACCTCCTCCTCCTCCTACCACGATACCTCCCCCTGTAACGTCCCGTGCCCTACCACACTCACTCCCACCACATGCACGCCTAACCACACTCACTCCTCTTCCACATCCTCCTCCCCTCACACCCGTCCTCCCACGACCTCCTCCCTTCCTTCAACCAACTCACTCATTCTCCACGTCCTCCTCCTTCCTAGTGATCGTCCTCCTTCTAACAAACATACTTCCTCCTTCTCCTTGCCACGTCTCCCGCTTACTTCCTAACACATGTCCTCCTCCTTCCCAGCCCCTTCCTTCCCAAACACACCTCCTCCTACTACCACGCCCCATCCCCATATAACAAGCCTCTCCGTCCCCTCCTATTAAACACCCTAACCCCCTCAACTCTCTTAAGAGACTCCATCTCACTATGGCTCCTCCTTCTGACACACTCCTTCCTCTCACTACTTTCTCCCTCCCACTATGCTTCGCCCGCCTCCCTCTCCCTCTCTCTCCTCCATGACACTCACGGTCCTGTCCCTCACCACGGCCCTCCCCTCTCACCCACTCTGGTCCCCTTCCTCCTCTCCCTTTCTCCCTCGACGTCATTAGGGAGGACGTAAGAGCCTCCGAGGACGGTAAGGGTGAAGTTCCTGTGCTGCAGGAGCCAGCAAACAGTCTCTATCATACCTCTGGGCCAAGTAAGTGCCAGGCTTCTGGTTGCCATGTCCGAAAATCATTGTCTACATCCTGAGGGGTGATATGTTAACTATCAGCGGTAATAATTAACAACTTAACAATCAACAGAAATCGTTAACATGACAGAGATCAACGGGAGTAGAAAGCAGCAGATTAACTAACAATCAACGATAATAACACGATTAACGACAGCAACTAACACGTTAACTATAGACGGTGATAGTTATAATCTAACGAATCAGCGGAAGTATCTGTTAACAGTCGATCAACGGGACTATCAACGGGAGGAGTTAACATACTGACAAGCCACGGAAGTAGTTGACATTAACAATCAACAGTAGTAATTAACATGAAGGCCCAACAGAAGTATCAGTGTTAACAATTAACGGAAGCAGTTAACATATCAACAGGGGGAATAGTTGAAAGGCTAACGG
The DNA here is from genome assembly GCF_036320965.1 of Panulirus ornatus. NCBI lineage: Eukaryota > Metazoa > Arthropoda > Malacostraca > Decapoda > Palinuridae > Panulirus > Panulirus ornatus. Next base: position 18,973,478 of record NC_092279.1, read on the forward strand.
GAGTATTCATCATGTTAACAGTTGATGTGAACAGATACCATTAACAATTAACAAGGATACTTAGCACGTTAACAATCAACGAGAACAGTTAACTTACTAATGAGCAAAGGTCGTAGTTAATGCAGTTAATATGTTAATGATTGACGACGGTAATCGATATGTTGGAAAGCCGTGTTTTGAAGTCAAAAGTCATTTGTCAATTAAGAAAATAATTTCTATCATCTTGTCTTTATACATACATAACTGTTCTTTCGCTCTTTCGTTAATGGAGAAAAGTTCTTCACTGATGTTATACAAAACACTGCTTTTCACTGGCATTGATTGTTTCCTTGCGCTACCTCGCAAACGCGGGAGACAGCGACAAAGTATAAAAAAAAAAAAAAAAAAAAAATATATATATATATATATATATATATATATATATATATATATATATATATATATATATATATATATATATATATATATATATATATTCTTTATTGATTATCGAGAAATAATCGGTCCTTTTATTTTCATACCATCGTTTGACAGCACTGAAAACTGCCTCTCACAAGGATCGTCCCGTCGCGCTCAAGGACCGTACCGTCGTGCTCAAGGATCGTACCGTCGTGCTCCTGGATCGTAACGTCGTGCTTAAGGATCGTACCGTCGTGCTCAAGGATCGTACCGTCGTGCTCAAGGATCGTGCCGTCGTGCTCCTGGATCGTACCGTCGTGCTCAAGGATCGTACCATCGTGTTCAAGGATCGTACCGTCGTGCTCAAGGATCGTACCATCGTGCTCAAGGATCGTACCATCGTGCTCAAGGATCGTACCATCGTGCTCAAGGATCGTACCATCGTGCTCAAGGATCGTATCGTCGTGCTCAAGGATCGTACCATCGTGCTCAAGGAGTCACCGTCATGAATGAGAAATGAGTTCATCTAGGTCATGAGGGACACAAACAGAACAACCCAGCGTGGCATTGTGTGAGAGAGAAATCTCTCTCTCTCACTCTCTCTCTCTCTCTCTCTCTCTCTCTCTCTCTCTCTCTCTCTCTCTCTCTCTCTCTCTCTCTCTCCCTGGCAGAGACACACAAACATTCACCCCTCCCGTTCAGTGTCCCGTTCATTCTGGCGTTTTATTAGCAATGTTATAGGTGCAATATCCGAACGTGTGTGTGTGTGTGTGTGTGTGTGTGTGTGTGTGTTACGGGGAAGAGAGTTTGACACTCGCGTTACCTCGTCGCTCAACCTCGTTTCTACGTAAAGTGTCTTCATGTGTATACAAAGAGACACACACACACACACACACACACACCCTAGACTAAGCCGTGGCTTGCTGGGTTAGTCTCTGGTTATCATATTCTCTCCCTTTCTCTCTTTTTCTCTCTCTCTCACTGTCCGTTCACACCCCCGACCTTTCCCCTTATTACCGCCTTCAAACACCCTATCCTCCCATCTCCCTTAGCCACCCTCCGACCCCCAGCACCCCTACACCGTGCCCCGAGAGCAGTGTCCAAGGAAGTAGGTAAGTCATTACCCTGTGAGGAAGGGAGGGAGGGACGCTCTCCACACACACAACCTCAGGTCGAGACGTCTGCCAGACCCGGGGACCCTGCCCGACACACAGAGGGAGGAGGAGGAAGAAGGTGGAAGGTGGAAGAAGAAGAAGAAGAAGAGGAGGAGGAAAAGGGAGAGGAAAAGGAAGAGGAGAAGGAGGAGGAGGTGGAAGATGAAGAAGAAAAGGAGGAGGAGAAGGGAGAGGAGAAGGAAGACGAGAAGGAGAAGAAAAGACACCTTAAATAACAACACCAACGGCTGTATCTCTGAATGCTATTACAATAAGGTCACACGCACGCCTACTTATAACGATGCGGTGCACAAGAGGAGGACGAGGAGGAGGAGGAGGAGGAGGTCCAGTAGAGTAGGGCAGAACACATCCTCACCTCACTACGGGAGGGAGGAGGAAACAGAATAGAATGCAGCGCCTGAGGACGGACAAGCACCAGCCACCGACTGAACCGAACACAAGGACGCGCAAAGCTCAAGACGACGTTAATGAAAAATGGAGAACCAATGAATGAAGAACCAATTGCTTCTATAGAATCGACATCAGCATTTGGCTGAGCGCTTCTAAGCAGGCCCTTGTCCAAGGGCATACGTATAACGCTCATATAGTCTACTTGTGTCTTTTGAAGACGTACCGTGTGTGTGTGTGCTTCGGCCGTGATTCGAACTGGCGCACTAGTGGGAAAGGACTGAATGATGAACTAGCAGCCGCCAACACACACACACACACACACACACACACACACACACACACGCACCATTCCCGGCGATGTTTACAGGCCAGACCCCATACAACGCTTTAATGAGAGAGACGCCCAGAAAACAGGAGCCAAGAGAGTCGAAAATTCATGTGTCAATACTTGAAGATCAGGTCCTTAGCGCTGACAGAAGGGACGTCTGTCGAGAGGACGGGCCCACAGTGGAGACGAGGGCTCTTAAAGTCTCATCGATGAAAGGAAATAAGAATAAATAAATAAATAAACAAATGAATAAATAAATAAATTGTTTATTTCACAAAATTGTAATCTGACAACAGTCCTCCCCACCATTACCTTTACGCATTTTTACTATGCAAGTTAACTGGTTCTTGCTACAATGTTCAAATGATTTACTGTAAACCCCCTTTGCGGTCCACTCTGCCGCTCACCTTAGTTTACACGAACGCAGTTTGCTGGAACTGCATCGGGTCAGTGGTACACAACCAAGGTCATGTCGCCATTTGACGAACGTGTACCTTACGACTGTTTCGGAGGGGGTTGGGGAAGGGGGCCTCCTCTCTAACCTCCCCGAAGCAAGACTGACATCAATACAAGTTTAGCAGGCAAGCACTCGACACTCACTCTACTGGCACCTAAAGTAAACACAGGTTCTGGTACGAGCAAGCAATGGTAATAGTGCCATATGGAAACGCACCACTGGTACCTCGAAAGCAAGTAGCTGTACATGTGCCACAAGCAAGCACTGCTTCTAGTACAAGCAGTACCGGCGCTACGGGTGTCACAAGCAAGCAATGCTTCTGGTACAAGCAGTACCGGTACCGATGCCACAAGCCAAGCCCCAACTTGTACCACAAGCAAGCAAATGTGCCTCAAACGCGCCAGTCCACTTAAGCCGCGAGCGTCGTAAAAATGAAACTGGGACGTGATGGAATACCAAAGTCAACCCTGGGTGTTTATCATCAGCGCCTTGACACAAGTGACGTGGGGCAAATGGAAGCCGATCAGGCGACATGAGAAAAAAAAATGAATCTAATACAGACACGAGAAGTTTATGACGGGTTTAATAAACTGACTTAAAAGGGAGGTTTAGCGATGGTTTAAGCGGCCGGCCTCGGAATTTTATCAATGGTCTGAATTCAAATTGTCCAGAAGCAGATGGGGAATTAATATTCATCAAAACGCACTGAGTGGAGGAAGAGGAAGGGTAGTTGGGCATGTAACGAGAGGTGGAGGAGGGTGGAGTAAGTGGACACGGTATGAATGAGGGAGACAGAGGAGGTGGAATGACCCAGGGGATGATAGGTGGAGGTCAGGTGGATGTGCCGAGGTGGATGTCGCCACTAACAAAATACCGTCATATTCTCACTTCACTGCCACTAGATTCCTCAACACCGCCCACAACACCATCATCCAAGCCAGCAACACCATCATCCAAGCCAGCAACACATCATCCAAGCCAGCAACACCATCATCCAAGCCAGCAACACCATCGTCCAAACCATGCAACACCCATCATCCAAGCCAGCAACACCATCATCCAAGCCAGCAACACCATCGTCCAAACCATGCAACATCATCATCCAAGCCAGCAACACCCATCATCCAAACCATGCAACACCATCGTCCAAGCCAGCAACACCCATCATCCAAGCCAGCAACAGCACCATACAAGCCCTGTAAGGTGCTTTACCCGAACACTGGGTTAAAATTAAGCTTGTAGCTACAACGCCATCCCAGCTCAATCCTCCAGGGTGGAAGGGGGGAGGGGGGAGGGGGGGAGGATCCCCTGAAACACTCCGAAACACATCCCACAATACGCTAAAAATACACGGCGGAAAAACACTGCGGGGCAAAGTCGTCGACACATACGCTCTGAAACATACGAAAAAAAAAATATATATATATATATACACAACGCGATGTAAACTCTGCCAAGGTCTTGAAAACACTGACTTAAAACGAAGAACAGAACACGACACGCAATCTAGAATTCACAATCACGTACAGAAGAACACATCCCGTTATTCACAATCACACACAACAGAACACATCCCGTTATTCATTCTACAACAAACAACGAAAAAAGAGAAAGAAGGCGGGAGGGGGGAAATGTATCCAGTGTGGTGTCCGTGTTCAAATCATGCCAAACATTAAATACGATTCCATCCAACAGTGTGTCTTGGAGTAAATCACAAAACGCTAATGACACTGACCATTTATTTCATACACTTAAAAGAAGAAGAAAAAAAAAAAAACATTTGTACCGGCAGACCACGTCAAACGCCCACCACAACTGAAAACAGAGGATAAAAGAAGAACAGGGGAAAGAGAAGGGAAAAAAGAAGTGTTGTGGCGTACCACAGCGCCACATCAAAGACTGCGGCCATAACGTGAAGTAATTCTTTAAAAGCTTGGAGCTGCCTCTACACGTCCAAAACAAGTCTCCAATATTCGTTCCCAAGTGGAGGAGAGATAGATGGAGAGAGAGAGAGAGAGAGAGAGAGAGAGAGAGAGAGAGAGAGAGAGAGAGAGGGAGAGAGAGAGAGAGAGACTGTGTGTGTGTGTGTGTGTGTGTGTGTGTGTGTGTGTGTGTGTGTGTGTGTGTGTTATGAAGCCTTACGCGCTGTCTGTACTCCTTTCGTGATCCAGCCATGCAGAGCGCATGAGATAAGGGAGGCGCACACCACCCCCCTCCCTCAAACTAGCGAGAAACACCCAGCCATGCACGTATGCATTGTGACAGCAGGAACACTTTTGAGTGTCCGCGTTCTGCCTAGTTCTAGAGGGAAGGAGGGTCATCAGAGGCTGGTGCTGCGTGAACCGGTCTTGAGTAGGAGGTGGGAGTTTTGGAGGAGGAGGAAGGTGGGGAGGGAAGGAGGGAGGGAAGGACAGCAGAGGACATTATCAACTCGACCACCGCAGCATTTTTGCCACCTCGTGTAATAGTCACCTGTCTAGCCTAGCTTGGCCTGATCCCTCCCTCCTTCTTCCCTCCCTCCCTCAAGCTGACCTCACTGGTCCCCCGGCAGGGGGATCGAACCGATGCCTTCACTTAGCTCGGCAGGGGATCGAACCCGTTCCCTTACTTAGCTCAGCATGGGGTCTGACCACCCACCCAGCCCACCGGCACCCCCACATCGAGGAGGAGGGCGCTATGCACTTGGGATACAAGGGCGAGAGATCTCACGCCTTCAACCCCCCCCCCCCCCCACCTACACACACACACACACACACACACACACACACACACACACACACACCCGGGCGGGTGTCCTCACAACTCACCATAACGTAACTCGTTTTTTCTTCCCCCATAAGGTTTAAAGTACACAATTTTAACGTACTGTGATCAAACGTTTTCTCAAGGTTTACGACGTATCTTTAAAAAGAAAAAAAAACTGCATTCCAGGGCGAGAGAGAGAGAGAGAGAGAGAGAGAGAGAGAGAGAGAGAGAGAGAGAGAGAGAGAGAGAGAGAGAGAGAGAGAGAGAGAGAGAGAGAACTCACTAACAATAAAGTTGCCCGGACAAAACACGGTCATCCCAACTGCGACGTCAAAGCAATTAGGGAAAAAAAAAGAGAGTCGTACAGAATAAACAACAAACACAAACACACACACAGCGATGAGACTCCGCGTTGTAGTAGTGAGCACGGGACTGCTTGGGTTCGAATCTCAAGCGTGGTAAACCGCCTATCCATCCCAGGAGAAGGTTTCGGAGAAGGTTTCGTCATTTTTTGGGAAGCAACTAAGCCAATGGTCTCGAATTTTGGAGAAACTCCTGAGTTAATGGTCTTCAGTTTTAGGGAAACACCAGAGTTAATGGTCTTGTGCTTTAAGGAAACACCTGGGTTAATAGTCTCCCGCTTAAGGGAAACACCTGGGTTAATGGTCTACAGCTTAAGGGAAACACCTGGGTTAATGGTCTACAGCTCAAGGGAAACACCTGGGTTAATGGTCTACAGCTTAAGGGAAACACCTGGGTTAATGGTCTACAGCTTAAGGGAAACACCTGGGTTAATGGTCTACAGCTTAAGGGAAACACTTGGGTTAATGGTCTACAGCTTAAGGGAAACTCCTTGAACCCTCGGGAGACGTCGTGGTCAACACAGCTGACCAGAACTCTGAACCCCCCCTGGGCCACGCAGGTAAACCCACGTATTACCCCCTTATCTTAAACCCTAACTCCCATGAGGAGTGGCAAGGGTCCTTGAGCCCCGCCGGGCGCCGGGCCTTATCGTGCCTCGTTGATCTACTGGGCTGTTTTTACACGCACTTCCTTCAGCAGACGGTCAGACACGACCGTCTGCTGACCACAAAGACTCCGGCATTTCCTCTCCAGCACCTCGATAATAAAGGAATATAAAGTGATGTGAACTCAAAAATATACGCTTATTTAGAACACCGTTCGGAAAGTGATGCAGATGTGTCTATTTATCTCATCCTTTCACACACAGAGGGAGGCCTTTATGAAGACGCTACATCATCTTGAAGGCGAAGGATATTACCGAGAGGGTGATCCTACCTGCAACGTCTTGAGACAGGACAAAGGACCTTCGTCACGAAGGATAGGGGACTCCAATAACATATGGACAGAAAAGGAAAAAGAGTAGCCACGCCAATAACCCAATCGCTCAGAATATATAGCGACTTACCAGGGTTGAGGGGCCTGGCCCCGGGAACCAGGCAAGAGAAAACATCACATGACCTTCCGAAGGGCTTCTCAATGTTATGAGAACGACCACACGTGTGCCCCTCCGTCGAGGGGCAGCGCATGTGTATTTACGAAAATCCAAACCGAACCCCCTCCTCGGTACATGAACGGAAGAAGGACGAACCACCAAGGGCAACAGACTCCAAAAGATGATGCTTCAAAGAGGCCTCTAAAAACACCGTATCTGATACACAACGCCCACGGAGGCTTGTCAGCGAGGCTATCTACAACGGACCCGGGGGCGCGGTTACGTGACTATTTACAGTGCTCGGTCACCCTACTCCACCCATGATCCACAGGTTCTGGCCTGACGCCTGCCCGCCCGCTGGTGGACACAGGTCACCAGGTCCAAGCTATTAAGGTGAATCTGACGTGCTGGCCTCTCACTACTCCCCACCGTTCCAGCGAGGCGCCGGACAGATAGACGGACGGACGGACCCACACCACAACAACATAAGGAATGGAGTCGGGGACCGGGAATATCATTTGCCGGGTTGTCTACCTCGTCAGAGGCTAAGAAAAAAAAAAAAAAAGGTCTTTTGTTACCTGTTTTTCCTTTGTGCTCTTACGTACTTGGCATTCTGCAGTCTTCTTTACGTGCTTGGCACTCTACATGCCTCTATGTACGTGACACTTTACTGTCTCCATGTACTTGGAAGGTCGATTTTTTACCGTCTCTTCTAAGTACCTGGCACTCCACTGTCTCTTATGTACTTGGCACTATACTGTCTCGCCTAGTGCTCTATTCCCACGTAATGAATTCTATACCAGCCAGGCAGGCAGCAGAACACGCGGCAATGATTACCACAGCCTCCCATCATCATCCACCACCAGCAGCAGACCACCACCCACTCAACACCATCTCCCCCCTCGTTGGCGAGGCGCCCTCCGGCACCTGCCTCTCTCTCTCTCTCTCTCTCTCTCTCTCTCTCTCTCTCTCTCTCTCTCTCTCTCTCTCTCTCACTCTCTCTCTCTCTCTCGTGTCCACCACACTCCCTCCCTACCACTCAGCGCGGCCTCTGAAACTTCCCTCCACATCAATCATGCCACCGGACAATTTCTTAGGGGGGTGTCCCTCGGAGGCTGCGTCAGATGACTTGATAGATCATAGGCTGACCTCGGCCCCTCTCCTCCTCCCTCCTCCTCCTCCAGCATCCCCCCTCTCACCACCTCCCGTCACCTTGGGCATGACAAACGCAACCAACACTGGCCAACTGCCCCTCCACAAGGTCGGAAACCCTCAGATGATAAAGTCGAACGTGTATCCCTTGAACTCCCCTCGAGACGGGGTTGGTGTAAAAGATAGAGAGAGAGAGAGAGAGAGAGAGAGAGAGAGAGAGAGAGAGAGAGAGAGAGAGAGAGAGAGAGAGAGAGCAGGTCCGGAGACAGACGCGTATGGGAGAAGAATTGTAAACCGGGGGAGCAATGTTGTGTATCCGCCGGGGGCAGGAGAGGGAAAGTGTCCGCCGAGATGAACAGCCACCGGAGATGAGTCCCCCTGCACCTGTTACACCCCCTTCCCAGGGAAGGAGAGGGAGGTCTGTGTGTGTGTGCTGGGGGGAGAGTGTGGGAGGAGGGGACGAGAGGGATGGGGAGGATCCTGGGTGGGGAGGAGGAGGAGAGGAGAGGGCAAGACACCAACGACAGCTGCTCACCTCAGTCCTCCTCAAGTAACAGTAACAAGGTTAGGAAGGTCACAGGCGAGGGATGAGGTAAATAAGGTAATGGTAAAAGGTAAAAGGGTAAGAACAAGGTAAAGTCCGCGAAGGTAAGAGTACAAGGTAAGGGTGTAAGGACAAGAGGCTGCCAGCATCCGTGGGTGTGTGTGTCCCCACCGGCTGGGACATCCAGTGGGGGTTAGGGAGCCTTCTCGCAACACACCTGAACTGGTTCCTGCAGGATGCGTGGTACGGGCTGCGGCCAACAACTGCTTGATCCAACACGAGTGTACTGAGGAAGGTCGGATATACACCACTAGCTGCAGGGGGTTGCAAACCAAGTTACACAATAAGGAGAGAAAAGTTACGGAGAGTAAGATATAGTAGATGTGAGGGTAAGCGTCTGGGTAAGGTAATAGATAAGGGACGGGTAATGGAAAGGGGTTGAGGTAAGGATGGGTAACGGTAGAGGGGTTCAGTTAAGGAGGGTAACAGTAGGGCTTGAGGTAAACGATGGTTTATGGTAGGGACTGAGGTAAGGAGAGGTAAGCAGTGGTGAGTGGCAAGACACAGTGTGTGGAGCCGAGGAAGATTCTGTCCCCTTATGAGTGATGAAGAGCTAGGGGAGCTCATACCATCCACTGCCGTCCAGTAGCCTGCCCTCCCTTCACCTCCCCTCAGCTCTACCGCCTTGGGAGCGTCCTAAGGGCGTATCAGAATCACGCCCGCTCCTCCTACCCCTTCAAGAGCGTCCCAGAGGCACATCTTCAAGGGTTACGTCCAAGCCGCCCCTCGTATAACTCACGCAGGAGCCTTTTCTTAAGGCAGCTCAAGTCTCGTCTTCTGCGGTCTCCGGGGGGCCCCGCCCCCAGACCCTCCTACGGACGCCTGGATGTTAAGCACCGTTCTAAAGGCGTCGCTGAGCATTAACTCGGGGCGCCAACGTTGACACAGCGGCGTCCCTCGGGAGGCTCCGCGCCCACAGTTTGCTCAGCGGTGGTCAGGTGATGTGGGGAGGGAGTGGGGAGGTGCAGATGATCCATTCCCCCCACCCAACCTTCGCCAACGCCACCCACCCCCCAACCATCACTATATAAACCTGCAGGATCGGAGGGTAAACATTTGCCTCCCCCTAAGAGAGAAAGTCCCGCTTTCTTTCGCTCACCACAGCGTCCGTGATAGAACACTGGAGAAATGGTTTGTCCGAATACAAGTGCACGCAAAGCCACCATGAATATGGAACTCTCTCTCTCTCTCTCTCTCTCTCTCTCTCTCTCTCTCTCTCTCTCTCTCTCTCTCTCTCTCTCTCTACTTCTACGAGAAACACTTAAGCTAATTCACAGGAACCCCCCCCCCCACCCACTTCCCACACACACAAACAACTCGATCTTATAGACCGTTTCTCTTTTCCTAGCTGAGAACGATTCGTGATTCGTAGCCAGTAACATCCATGGTGTTACGCCAGGCGGTATAGCATCAAGACAGACCATCCTCAAGCCTCCGTCACACATTCACTCCTTAGGTGACGACCCATTTTCTCCCTAACCCGTTCGGAATATAAAGGGGATACGAAGAAAAACGGCTATTCATAGGGACTAAAAGGTCACACACACACACACACACACACACACACACACACACACACACACACACACATATATATATATATATATATATATATATATATATATATATATACACCCCATAAAGTTCAACCATCGTACATCATACTCTTGAGACCCCGACCACGACGACGTAGTGACCTCGGACCGTCGACCTGTTATCCTGATGACCCTACACTGCTGTTATCCTGATGACCCTACACTGCTGCTCCCAAACTGTGGACCTGTTATCCTGAGGTCGTGCCGTCGTGCTCAAGTAGTCAATGACCTCGAGAAGTAAACCCCGCTATCCTGGTGACCCTGCGCCCTAATTACCCTGGACTTACCTCACTGACCTCGCAAGCAGAGTCAAAATGGACATCAACGAAACTCACCTGCGGGTAAAAGAAAAAAGAATCAATCCATCAGTACACGTCAAATTCAAGAAGGCGCATCAATTATCAAAAATAAATCATACATCTATAATCACTTACAAAATCAAGTTAACTAATAACGTTTTAAATAGAATGGGATAAATAACATCTTTGGGAGTATTCTACACACTCAAGTGTATGATCAAATCAGCCTTACCTTATTTTTTCCCCTATAACCAGAAATACGCGAAGTTAGTTTACCTTAAAATAGTTTACCTTCAAGCCATCAGGTTGAGATCTGAGTTTACGTTCTGCCTCGACACCTACAGATGCTTCCAACGCAACAGTAAACTGTAAACTTCAAACACAAAATTATCCACCTTTGCTTCGTGGGTTCCTATGTCTGAACCCCATTTCTGTCCACCTTGAGAGACAGAATAAAGAAAAAGAAGAAAAAACAAAACATCGTCTCCCTCCGTCATCTGAGACCATTGCCCATAATTCGACTCCATTTTCTAAACCTTTCTCTGAACACCAGCACTTAAAAACAAAAACAAAAGAACATCATGACCCAAAACTCTCCCACCCATCTCTCTGCCTCTCCCTCACCATACGACCTAGACACCCGATCTCTCCCAACCTCTCCCTCAAAACCCCCCTAACATCATTTCAACCACTAATTTACAAACCAAATCCCACTCTCTCTCCTTCAACCTTAGCCCTAAACAATCACCAATCACCAATCACACACAAAGACACAGACACACACACACACACACACACACACACACACACAGTGAACCTCGCTAGCCACCCATCCCCCTCAAAAAACTGTACGTAAACGCCACCTACCCCTTAAAACAAAGGTTTTAACATACATCAGTCATACGTATCGATTAGCGGCGCCGCGTTTTAAAATCCTACCGGCAGCCGTGACGTTTTCATCATTCAGTATGACAAGCGTAGTACGCTAAAAACCCATCCCGTGTCATTATTAATTATGAGCGAGAGAGAGGAGGAAGAGGAGGAGGAGGAGGAGGAGGAGGAGGAGGAGGAGGAGGAGGAGGAGGAGGAGGAGGAGGAGAAGGGAGAGGAGGAGGAGGAGGGCCTCCCCTCCCTGAGCCGACGCGCTGGAAAATGTATGTGGTTCCGATTAAAAATACGAGGGAGCATCGAAGTTGACTTTTCTCTGGGGTTCGGGAGGGAGGGAAGGAAGGAAGGAGGAGAGGAGAGGAGGGAGGGGCTGTTGTTAACAGGCCCGGGGCTCTTGGGGTGGAGCAGACGCACCCCTTAGTGGGTGACGGAGGGGCGGAAGAGAGGGAGGAGGGGAATCCGCTGAAATCCTAACAGGCAGACACCTTTAACAGGTAATGCCCCCCGGCAGAAAGCTTTCTGCTCCCTGATGAGTCCACGTCCAATACAACCTTGGAATATTCTAACAAAAAAAAAAAAGACAATCGAGTATAAACGCTGTCCTTATAGCTTCTCCTACGTTAAACTTGAAGTGTGTGTTTTGTTTTTTTTTACCACTTAAGCCAAACATACCTCAAGGGGGAATGCGAGACACTGACGTCATCCAGGAACACGAGAAATGATGAACGTTCGAGGTGATGCCTGGCGCCTAGGATGACACACTGGGAAGACTGCCTGACAACGTTTCAACACACAAACGTTTTACTTAACTTCAGACTGACATCCCGACACACAAAACGCGTAGTAACAGACAAAGGAACCTGGCTGGTTCACGGAAACACAGATGCGTATGTAGAGCGTACGAAACGGCAGACGTATTTCACGGTGTGGTCAGAGAGCCACACACATGTGGACATAAACACAAGCCGTCGTGTGCAAATTCCAGGTGATGTCTGCTGCTCTCTTACTTTGTTCATGATCTGCTTCTCTCCTCTGCCTACCTACCCGCTTGCTGGCCTTTCTACCCATCCATCACCACTCAGGACACCAGGTCCTGAACCACACCTGCCCCAAGACCATACTTGATCATCTCTCCGTCCATCAACCATCCCAATTATCTCTCACATATACCCTTCTACTTTCTCCTGCCAACCATCCCCTCCTTCAAATCCGTGTCAACCATCCGACCAAACATCAACCAACCTCTCACACTCCCTCCCTAACTTACTCTTCAAAACCATTCAACCAAACATATCAATCAACCTCTTGAGCTCCTTTCCCTCCGGACTCTGCCAACCATCAACCAACCACACCCTTCCTCCTTCTCTGCCTCGTCCAGGCAAGCACACGTCTTGTTAAACCAACGAGGCCCACAACCCATTTGTACTTAACCTTCCCCTTTACACCCCTGTCGACACACTCAGACCGCCGCATGACAACACAAGTCCACTGGACAAGATGGTAGAAAACCAACATCCCCTCCAACACAACAGTGGACCACCACCACCACCAGATTGTACATACACAAGAGGTAAATCCTCCACCAACATCCACCCCACCACCACCAGATCCACATATACAAAAGGTAATTCCTCCACCAACATCCACCTCACCACCACCAGACTGCACATACACGAGAGGTAATTCCTCCACCAACATCCATCCCATCCTCCACCCTATTTGTTCAAACCTCCATTCTTTTTTTTAAACGCTGAAAATAAAAAGGATCTAACCTAACCCACGGTTTTACCTGCGCTGGCTATTGAAAAAAGGGGCCGCCCGTACCACATTGCTGGGCTTCCTCTCATCAACTTCAGCTCCTCCCGGTCAGTAACAGCTCCTCCCGGTCAGTAACAGCTCCTCCCGGTCAGTAACAGCTCCTCCCGGTCAGTAACATGCTAACATCTCATACCCCACCAGCTGGACCGTAACAAACGTCATATTATATTGGAAAAGAAAAAAATAAACTCAGCTTTACAAAATAATGAACTTGAACCCATAAAGTTCCAAAAATCTCTCCCTTTAACCTTTTTTACATCATTACGTGTGTGTGTGATATATATATATATATATATATATATATATATATATATATATATATATATATATATATATATATATATATATATATATATATATTGTTACGGAACACGTGTGTTTGTGTCCACGTGGTTCGTATGTGTCTTGGTGTATCTCTGTGTATGACGTGCCTGGGTGTAGGGAGCGGCTTCTATCGGCCCGGATCTCACCCTCCCTGACCGTGTTGATTGCCTTAGTAAGCATGTCTTGACCCAGACCTTGACCAGCCCTGTAACACCCAAACGTCAGGTCGACGGCGTCAGCTCAACGGCGTCAGGTCCAACCATGGGAACCGCTACGGTATGTCGTCACGTGCGTTCGCTGCCGGCGTGGACAAAGGAACAGAGGAGGCTGGATGCACGCCACATGTGTAGGCCGGACCTTAGGCCTCCTTCAGCCAATCAAGTCGAGGAGAGGGCATGACAACCAGTCTCTTGACCTATCAAGGGCAATTGTGTCATTGTGACCTATAGCAGAACTAGGTGACGGGTCGAGGCGTGGCCAGCTGTTCCTGCCTTGCTGGTCATTCAGATAAAAGCTCAGACGATCGTCTGAGACCTTGATTCCTTCAGCAGACTCGAGCCCGCCAGCAAAGGTAATGTGAGCTTTCCCTGTCTTGAACCCCGTAGCCACCGCTGCCCCAGTTTGTAAGATGTTACTACTGTGTCACGATAGGTAGCTAAGTGCAACGATATTGTTTACTGTGTCACGTCAGATCTAAGTGTAATGTTATCGAACAAATTGCTATAGAGGAAAGAGACCTCCTGGCTTGAAATCTTATCTGGAATGTTAACTAGTGTTAAATGTTAAATGCCTGATTTATGTGTTTGTCTTTGTACACCTGCATCTTTTTCATTATAAGTAGAGTTAATGTAGTGCTGGTCTTTTAATTCAATCCCATAACTTCTGATCGTGTTATCCCGTTGTGAAACGTAACGAAGCTAGCGTCCTTGCAGGAAGACGAGGACCAATAGATTACTTGTAACAAATATATGTTGCTGGCGACCTTGCTATAATAAGTGCTGAGTTCGTAACATATAAACTGGCGACCTTGCCAGGATATTTCTTGCCTTAACGGAATCTCTTTCCTTGATTCATTAATCATGTCGTTGATCAGTGTTGACAATACCGCTCAATCATTAACGTCGGTCAAAGTCTCGATCCTTCCCCATATCCCTAGTGATATTAATGTTGATCTCAGTTATTGGCGAAAGCAGCTAGAGATAGCTAAGGTCAATGCACAAGCACAGTTACAAGTGCAGAAGAAGAAGACTGAACAAGCTAGGTTAGCTCTCGAACGTGAAAGACTTAGACTTAACGCTTCACCATCAGGACCAGTGTCGTCCCAGTTGGGCAACTTACATCTCGTACCAAAGTTTAGTAAACTTGACGTGGGCAGTCGTTCAAATGGCTACGACGACAGAGGGAGGACCAATGGTAATGTAATCCCACCTGAATCTGCTACCTTGCCGGTAACTCATAGAAGTCAGGGGAAATACTCCAACGGAGTTAAGAGTTGTTATTATTGTGGCAAGGCTGGGCACCAGGTGAGGGATTGCTGGGCTCGAGCGAAGGAATCCAGGGACTTTACCAAAAGTAGGTCGGTAAGTCTCTTCTCAGCTTTAGGTCCACTTAATAAAGTAGGTAAGGCTGTCCCTGCTCTTAGGAAAGTGAGGGGTTGCGAGAGTGTTAATCAAGTAGTTAAAGATCCGTTCTGTGGGAACTACAATGCGTTCCTGTCTGAGGGTTGTGTCAGTAGATGTGGTGTACGACGAAAAGAAACCGTATCACGGGATTCTGGTTCGCTGCAGTCCCCTATGTTGGATGGCTTGGTGCCGCGAGAAGAGTTTGGAGACCGCGTCTTGCCAGATGGACTGTCGGGTCCCAAGGAAGCTCCACTAGTTGATGTGAGAGTAGGAACAGATCTCTTTACGGACCATGCCCTTGTAGGGACTGTAGATAAGTTACCTGTCTTAGACGTGGACGTTGTGTTAGGCAGTGACCTAGCGGGTGGGAAGATGAACCCAGTGCCGGTGTTGCCTACGGGCCCGGTGGAGTCCACGGAGGCAGTGCAGCTTGAGGAAGAGGTACCAGAGATAGTCTACAACCACGATGGTGCCAGGCCTATGACAGCTGGCACGGCAGGCCGTGTGCCTGAGGACATAGCCGTTAAGACGGAGGAAGTGAGGCCAGCGAGGAGAAGCTGCGTGATACCCTCTCCCCTGGTGTAGATTCCGTTGAGACGGCGGACTTAAAGACTCTGCATGTGAGTGAGGCCAGCGAGGAGAAGCTGCGTGATACCCTCTCCCCTGGTGTAGATTCCGTTGAGACGGCGGACTTAAAGACTCTGCATGAGAGTGAGGCCAGCGAGGAGAAGCTGTGTGATACCCTCTCCCCTGGGGTAGACTCCGTTAAGTCGGAGGAAGTGAAGTCTCTCCCTACGAGTGAGTCTAGTGAGAGGGAGCTGTGTGAGACCCTCTCCCCTGGTGTGGACTCCGTTGAGACTGTGGATTTGTCTCGCTCCCATTCAAGAGAGAAGATTCTCCTTGAGGACAAAATTAGTGAGAAGATGTGTGATACTTCTTGTGCTGGTTACGAGTCCGTACCAGAAGCAGCAGATGAGACTGAGGATTTGTCTCGCACCCATTCAAGAGAGAAGACTCTCCATGAGGATGAAATTGGTGAGGAGAAGCTGTGTGATGCCTCCCATGCTGATTTCAAGTCCGAACGAGACTCAGTGAGTGAGACTGAGGATTTGTCTCACGCCCATTCAAGAGAGAAGACTCTCCATGAGGATGAGATGAGGGAGGAGAAGATGTGTGATACCTCCCGTGCTGATTCTGAGTCTGTACAAGAATCAGTGGATGAGACTGAGGATTTGTCTCGCACCCATTCAAGAGAGACTCCGGAACGGAGGACAATATGGCCTGACAAACGATCTCGTTGGAGAAGGTTTGAGGCGGGCGACGAGGTGTTACTTCTACTACAGCAGCCAGGTCAACCCTTGGTTGTCCGTTTTCAGGGTCCCTACGCCATCATCTGGAGTGTTGGAGACTCAAATTACCTTGTCTCCATCCCCGATAGGCGCAGAGGTTGGAGTTTATGCCACATCAACATGCCTGAGCGATGTTTCAGTCTTGATCCTCTCCCCTTGGAAGCGACGGTGCCAGTCTGCATCATCTTACGTCCAGCGGTAGCCGCGTGTGAGGAAGTCGACGACTTAGCTACGAGTGTCTCGGAGACCTGGGACCCGGGCGGAGGTGTGAGAGAACTAGTGTTACTCGGATATGGTTGGGTACTGTAGGAAGTCATTGTAAATTTTGCAACACTCGCAATCCCCTCTGACAGAGTTATTGATGTTTGGAATGAGCAATGTGAGACAGTCTCTCTCATCGATTATGAACACTACTTTTTTTAACTGTTATGTTTTGCAGGCTTCAACCAGATTAGCTGTGAATGCCAGCGATGCTGACGCTGAAGTCCTCGTGCAGGAGGACAGAGAGAAGGTTGAGCCCAAACAAATAGCCACCATGGAGATGGAACCTTTGTCTGTTATTTGTGTTATAACACCTTATATATTTGTGTCCTTCAGGCAATCATTTTAGTGTACTGACTACCAACCCTTCAAAATGTTAAGAAGTTACGGGATCGGAGTCAGATATTAATCAGGTGGGCCTTGTTTCTTTTTCAAGAGTATAGTTAGATATTCACCATATTGCTGGTGCACATAATGTGTTAGCCGATTGTTTATCCCGCTCTTAACGCTAGAAAATTCCTCTTCTAGGAATTTTCTCCTTTAAGGAGGGGGGTGTTACGGAACACGTGTGTTTGTGTCCACGTGGTTCGTATGTGTCTTGGTGTATCTCTGTGTATGACGTGCCTGGGTGTAGGGAGCGGCTTCTATCGGCCCGGATCTCACCCTCCCTGACCGTGTTGATTGCCTTAGTAAGCATGTCTTGACCCAGACCTTGACCAGCCCTGTAACACCCAAACGTCAGGTCGACGGCGTCAGCTCAACGGCGTCAGGTCCAACCATGGGAACCGCTACGGTATGTCGTCACGTGCGTTCGCTGCCGGCGTGGACAAAGGAACAGAGGAGGCTGGATGCACGCCACATGTGTAGGCCGGACCTTAGGCCTCCTTCAGCCAATCAAGTCGAGGAGAGGGCATGACAACCAGTCTCTTGACCTATCAAGGGCAATTGTGTCATTGTGACCTATAGCAGAACTAGGTGACGGGTCGAGGCGTGGCCAGCTGTTCCTGCCTTGCTGGTCATTCAGATAAAAGCTCAGACGATCGTCTGAGACCTTGATTCCTTCAGCAGACTCGAGCCCGCCAGCAAAGGTAATGTGAGCTTTCCCTGTCTTGAACCCCGTAGCCACCGCTGCCCCAGTTTGTAAGATGTTACTACTGTGTCACGATAGGTAGCTAAGTGCAACGATATTGTTTACTGTGTCACGTCAGATCTAAGTGTAATGTTATCGAACAAATTGCTATAGAGGAAAGAGACCTCCTGGCTTGAAATCTTACCTGGAATGTTAACTAGTGTTAAATGTTAAATGCCTGATTTATGTGTTTGTCTTTGTACACCTGCATCTTTTTCATTATAAGTAGAGTTAATGTAGTGCTGGTCTTTTAATTCAATCCCATAACTTCTGATCGTGTTATCCCGTTGTGAAACGTAACGAAGCTAGCGTCCTTGCAGGAAGACGAGGACCAATAGATTACTTGTAACAAATATATGTTACTGACGACCTTGTCCAGGATATATTATATTTGAATTCGTAACAATATATATATATATATATATATATATATATATATATATATATATATATATATATATATATATATATATATATACATATATATATATATACATATATATATATATATATACATATATATATATATATATATTCTGAAAACCCATACTAATCTTCACCTTAGCCTCCACAAGATAATGATCAGACATCCCTCCCGTTGCACCTCTCAGCACATTGACATCCAAAAGTCTCTCTTTCGCACGCCTGTCAATCAACACGTAATCCAATAACGCTCTCTGGCCATCTCTCCTACTTACATAAGTATACTTATGTATATCTCGCTTTTTAAACCAGGTATTCCCAATCATCAGTCCTTTTTCAGCACATAAATCTACAAGCTCTTCACCATTTCCATTTACAACACTGAACACCCCATGCATACCAATTATTCCCTCAACTGTCACATTACTCACCTTTGCATTCAAATCACCCATCACTATAACCCGGTCTCGTGCATCAAAACCGCTAACACACTCATTTAGCTGCTCCCAAAACACTTGCCTCTCATGATCTTTCTTCTCATGCCCAGGTGCATATGCACCAATAATCACCCACCTCTCTCCATCAACTTTCAATTTTACCCATATTAATCGAGAATTTACTTTCTTACATTCTATCACATACTCCCACAACTCCTGTTTCAGGAGTATTGCTACTCCTTCCCTTGCTCTTGTCCTCTCACTCTCTGAATGTTGGGGTGAAGAAGGTGGTGAGAGTAAGTGAGCTTGGGAAGGAGACCTGTGTGAAGAAGTATCAGGAGAGACTGTGTACAGAATGGAAAAAGGTGAGAACAATGGAAGTAAGGGGAGTGGGGGAGGAATGGGATGTATTTAGGGAATCAGTGATGGATTGCGCAAAAGATGCTTGTGGCATGAGAAGAGTGGGAGGTGGGCTGTTTAGAAAGGGTAGTGAGTGGTGGGATGAAGAAGTAAGAGTATTAGTGAAAGAGAAGAGAGAGGCATTTGGACGATTTTTGCAGGGAAAGAATGCAATTGAGTGGGAGAAGTATAAAAGAAAGAGACAGGAGGTCAAGAGAAAGGTGCAAGAGGTGAAAAAAAGGGCAAATGAGAGTTGGGGTGAGAGACTATCAGTAAATTTTAGGGAGAATAAAAAGATGTTCTGGAAGGAGGTAAATAGGGTGCGTAAGACAAGGGAGCAAATGGGAACTTCAGTGAAGGGCGTAAATGGGGAGGTGATAACAAGTAGTGGTGATGTGAGAAGGAGATGGAATGAGTATTTTGAAGGTTTGTTGAATGTGTCTGATGACAGAGTGGCAGATATAGGGTGTTTGGGTCGAGGTGGTGTGCAAAGTGAGAGGGTTAGGGAAAATGATTTGGTAAACAGAGAAGAGGTAGTAAAAGCTTTGCGGAAGATGAAAGCCGGCAAGGCAGCAGGTTTGGATGGTATTGCAGTGGAATTTATTAAAAAAGGGGGTGACTGTATTGTTGACTGGTTGGTAAGGTTGTTTAATGTATGTATGACTCATGGTGAGGTGCCTGAGGATTGGCGGAATGCGTGCATAGTGCCATTGTACAAAGGCAAAGGGGATAAGAGTGAGTGCTCAAATTACAGAGGTATAAGTTTGTTGAGTATTCCTGGTAAATTATATGGGAGGGTATTGATTGAGAGGGTGAAGGCATGTACAGAGCATCAGATTGGGGAAGAGCAGTGTGGTTTCAGAAGTGGTAGAGGATGTGTGGATCAGGTGTTTGCTTTGAAGAATGTATGTGAGAAATACTTAGAAAAGCAAATGGATTTGTATGTAGCATTTATGGATCTGGAGAAGGCATATGATAGAGTTGATAGAGATGCTCTGTGGAAGGTATTAAGAATATATGGTGTGGGAGGCAAGTTGTTAGAAGCAGTGAAAAGTTTTTATCGAGGATGTAAGGCGTGTGTACGTGTAGGAAGAGAGGAAAGTGATTGGTTCTCAGTGAATGTAGGTTTGCGGCAGGGGTGTGTGATGTCTCCATGGTTGTTTAATTTGTTTATGGATGGGGTTGTTAGGGAGGTAAATGC
>NC_092279.1:18998928-19068928 GCF_036320965.1 Panulirus ornatus
CACGAAAAGTTCCCAAGTGCACTTTCGTGTAATAATCACATCATCAGGGGAGACACAAGAGAGAAATATAACAGTCAGTTGATATACACTGAAGAGACAAAGCTAGGACGCCATATATATATATATATATATATATATATATATATATATATATATATATATATATATATATATATATATTTTTTTTTTTTTTTTTTTTTTTTTATACTATTCGCCATTTCCCGCGATAGCGAGGTAGCGTTAAGAACAGAGGACTGGGCCTTTGAGGGAATATCCTCACCTGGCCCTCTTCTCTGTTCCTTCTTTTGGAAAAAAAAAAAAAAAAAAAAAAAAAAAAAAAAAAAAACGAGAGGGGAGGATTTCCAGCCCCCCGCTCCCTTCCCTTTTAGTCGCCTTCTACGACACGCAGGGAATACGTGGGAAGTATTCTTTCTCCCCTATCCCCAGGGAAAATATATATATATATATATATATATATATATATATATATTTATTTGGAGGCTTGTGGGGGGGGGGGGGGGGGTTCAGATGCAACCACCTGAACAGCCCTGCCCCCCCCCCCCCCCCTCCCTCGCAAAACCTCCATCATCCCCCATCCCCCCCCCCCCCCCCACACTGTCCTTCCATCCCTACACCTCCCCTCCCAAGCCGCTCCCCCCTGACCGTGGCGGCCTGTGCCATCCGGATATAGTCGACACACAAAACACTTGCTCCATTATATATAGACTCAGCTTTTTTTTTTTTTATTTTATTTTTCGTCCTGCATGGGAAAACTGTTCGTACGACGCTTTTAGGTGAAACCCAACATATCTAAATTTAAACCTTATCCGCATTGTCGTTTTGCACTATCTCTTTTTGATCGCAGAGACGGATATATATATATATATATATATATATATATATATATATATATATATATATATATATATATCATCAACCACAAATTGAACTTGTTCTATGTCTCGTCATGTACTGAGTGAACTTGACGACAAACACAGGAACACCTGACACTTCCCGAACCAGCGTGGCCTTCGTCAGGTTCCTGCTGCGTCTCCTGTAGGAGGGATATACGTAACGACAGCTCCTGTAAGGGGGGTGGGGTAAAGATGGCTCCTGGGAAAAAAAAGGATTACGTAACGATGTATTGAGAGCGGTGCTGGCGGGAGGGAGGCGCCTGTCTGGGACTACGAAGGGTGGCAGAGGGAGTGAGTGTGAGGTGGTGATGGTGGTGGGGGGCTAGGGAAGCCAATGTGGAAGTTGGGGAGGGGGGAAAAGAGGGATGGAAGAGAGTGTGAAGGATGGCGAGGGGAATGTGGCAGGAAGGTTAATGGAAATCGTCAATGAGACGATGATGCATGGGCCATTTCAGGTTATCTTGCCTCCAAGGCGGGCTTCTCATCTGCTGTACATTCGCACGTTTCTTCAACAACAAAGAGACAATCCTCTAACTCAATCACTCTGAGAGAAGCCCAATCTCATCATGCGAGACTTCTGGAAACAAAAAAAGAAACAAAAAGGTGACAAAAAAAGGGAGTCATCTTAGAGAAGCGCTAAAAACAATCCAAGAAGAAATGGGGAGAGACGATAGAAAACGGGGTGATCTAGGTAGGGACGTTCGACGCACGCCAGTCTCCCGCACGTAACCAAAACCTCAAATTTCCGTAACGTGTCCGTAAGCAATTACTCTAATGGACACGGCCGGGTGAAGAGGGCCGACCATACCGGAGGGGGAGGGGGCGCTCTCGGTGGACGTGGAGCTCGTTCATGATGACCAGCTGTAGGGGTGGGGGAGGGGTGGGTGAAAGGGGTGAGGCAAGGGTGCATGCACAGGCATTTAGAGAGAGAGAGAGAGAGAGAGAGAGAGAGAGAGAGAGAGAGAGAGAGAGAGAGAGAGAGAGAGAGAGAGAGAGAGAGAGAGAGAGAGAGAGAGAGAGAGATGAAGAGCGCGCGTGTGTGTGCGCCATTATCCATTTGTACTATACAAGGAGGGAGTCCTACACTCAGTAGGGCCCCTTCTCCAGAATCATATGTACACTAATACAGCTTTAACGCCTTCATAATTCAGTTTACTCAATTCGTCCACCACTGTCATCTTTATAAAAGTACTTCTCTACATCCCTTCTACGAAGTTTCTTACTACATTTCATGCAGTGGCCTTTGGTTGCTCAATCCCTACATCTTTCGTAGAAACCGTCTACTGTCTACTTCATCAAGCTGGTTGAACAATTTGTAAGGCTGTGATCAGGTCGCTTCTCACTCGCATCTCTTCCAAAAACGGCAAATTTAAGGCCTCTATAACCTCTCCTTATACCCCAGTTCTCTTCAATCTTGTCCCATCCTTGTTGTCCTCCTCCTTGTGTGCCCTCAACTATGGCGACGAAGCCTGAGTGGCTGATTCTCCATTTTGGTCTAATATGTAGGATGTAAACAGCTTCCCGAACATCTCCTCAGCCATATGCCTGTGCTTGAATGCTATTCTGATGCCTCCCAGCAGACAGTCAAGTGTCCTTTTGCTATTCTAGTAATGTGTGGATCTCTAGCTACAGGTCGAGGGACGATATCATCTCCCAGAGATGATATAACCTCTAGCAACCGGAGAAATACTGAACTCTGAAGAGAAATGGTGAGGTACTGGGTGACGCTACACCACGAACCTAAGGCGGTCGAGTCTCAGGCTGTGTGATCCAACCCCTCCTCCTCCTCTTCCGGTCCCTCATCGTGACAATCCCCTTCCTCCCCATCAAACCCCTGCATCCCTCAAAACGCCCCCTCCACCTCCACCCTCCCCTCCAACATAAGAACATGACAAATGCATGTTTCTATGAGGGATGACGCGGGTCGAGAGAGGCCAGGGGGGATCAATTTCTTGAGTGCTGGAAGAGAGCAGGCATCTTTTTTTGACCCCTCAGCGTGCCTCTTCTGCCTCCTCGTCTCTGCCAAACGTCGTCAAGACGCGCAGCCTAACTTCCTGAGGTCGAAGGAATAATACCTGACGATCCAGGCTGTATGATGCCGCGATGTACGTGCCAGCGTGAACCTCCCTCCCGAGCGTAGGGGCTGATCAACCACGGTTTTTGAGGGATCCATTCAAGTTCCCTTCGAAATACATTCCTGTGGATTTTCGAGATGTCTCCCCCATTCGCCTAGAGCTTATTAGAATGTCTTAGTTACTAGACAATGTCATTCTATAATGATAATAACAATAATAATAATAATAATAATAATAATAATAATAATAATAATAATAATAATAATAATAATAATAATAAAAATAATGATAATAATAATAAAAATAATGATAATAATAATAATAATAATAATAATAATAATAATAATAATAATAATAATAATAATAATAATAATAATAATAATAATTATGATAATAATAATAATAATAATAATAATAATAATAATAATAATAATAATAATAATAATAATAATAATAAAATAACAACAACAACAACAACAACAATACACAGCGTACTCGTCTCTTCTTCTAGCGAAACCTTATTAACTTTTGCAAATTCCAGAGGAAGCCTTACGTTATAATCTACTCGCATATCCTGCTAATTTCTCTGACTTACGTCTCCGTTCCAGAGAATATAATTCTGAGCTTTTCCAACCACCTCTCCTTGTGGCTTACGTCAAAGTGCACCGGAGCGATATGCAGAAAAGTATCCTCATCTTTCCACACGTTCCAGCCCAATAATAACCTCCCAGACGTCAAAAACCGGTGTGAGCTGTTCATAAGCGTCGTACGGGAAGATGCACGTTAATATGAGCAGTGTCATCGGCGGGCGGGTTCTGGGTCGGTCGGTGCACTGCAGTATTCTTCAACTTCATCCCATCGTCTTCCTCGCGAGCGCGGCCGCCGCTTCCTGCCCTGTCATTCGTTGGTCACTGGAAATCAGTTTCCTTCCTATGACCACACCTCTTCCAGGATTAAGTTCAGGGTCTTGAAGGATTAAGTTCAAGGTCTTCCAGGATTAATTTCAGGTTCTTGAAGGATTAAGTTCAGGGTCAAGTCCAAGTTCTTCCAGGATTAAGTTCAAGGTCTTCCAGGGTTAAGTTCAAGTTCTTCCAGGATTAAGTCAGGTTCTTCCAGGGTTAAGTTTAAGTTCTTCCAGGATTAAGTCAGGTTCTTCCAGGATTAAGTTCAGGTTGTGATTCGATGTGTCTTTCTTTCTTTCTTTCGTGATAGCCGGAGCCTCTGTTACAGATCTTGTTTTCCAGAGGGCAAGGGTAGAGACTCGCTCCACTGATCTCTGTCTGTGAGTAAGTCCTGGAAAGGCGTTTCCAGGCAAGTGTAAAAGGGGGACTACGTTGTTTGTTCTGGTGGCCGCCATACCGTACGTCAAAACCTTCCCCGCCTTCCGTAAAGACAAAGTCCTGAACTTTCTTTGCCCCTGCGTCAGATCACTTATCTTCCGACTTCGGCCGAACTTGTGTCTCTCTCTCTCTCTCGAAGCCATTGGGTTCCCGCGTATGTGATTGTTTTCTTCCAGCCTCCTTCAGGACCAAGTTTCCCCAGACGTCGCATTATTTCCAGAGACCCATTGACTACGGGTAGAGAGAAGCGTCCCAAGGGGGGAGGAAGAGGGGGGACAACAACTGTGTCCAGGGATGTGGCCAAGACCTTACAGAACAGCATGTACAGGAGTCCTTGGCTGCCAGGCGTTGTAACAGCTACTGTCTACAGCGTCCAACTTCTGACGGGGGTCCCCCTGGCTCGGTACCAAGGCAATCTCACAGGGCATATGTGTGGAGAGAGTCCTTAAACAGCATACACGATTACTGTAACTTCGACTCCATCACTCCTGCCGGGGTAGGCTGTATTCTGAGAGGCACCGTCTCCCATCATCACCACCACCACCGCTCTCGGCAGTGTATGAGCACTCCGTCGGCCCTGGGGGAATATCACCTCTCATCGGGAGAGAAGGCCAGAGAACACCGATTCGTTCGCCAGGAAGTCCCACGGCGCCGCGCAAAAATATCTCTGACCAACACACCCGCTTTCAGGAAATTGGGGAAAATCGGCTCCATGTTTTATCCCGATAAGTTTTATCAGCGATCGGCAACTGGGTTTTTCTGAGCCCCTTACTGGCAATAGAGCTGTTTATTTATTACTATGCTGTGTGGGCCTGGTAATTATGACCCCTTGGGGAAAGTTTTACACCAAGTGGTGGTGTATCCTCGGCAAGGAAGGGAGAGGGAGGAAAAGGAGGAGGAAGAGGGACAAGAGGAAGGAGCGAACGGGAGGAACTAGGAGGGAGGGAAGTGCGTGCGTGTAGATGTTGAGTGGGTGGGGAAAGCAATGCGCTTCCCCCTCAAGAACGACCATATCGGTAGGGTGGGTTGTTGGGGCAAGAGAAGCCCATGAACACTACCGAACACAGGGTTTTAGAAAAGAAAATCCTGACGCAACGGACGTACGTATGTCAACCTCCCAGCCTTGGTTACGTCACCACGAGCATCAGGATCTCGTCATCCTCATCCATATCTCTGCTGCAGCTCTTTCTCTCTACTTCCTCCTCCTCAATCTCATTCCTATCAAGTCCTTAGAAAAAAAAAAAAAAATATTATTAAACTTTGTGAGTTGTTGTCTCCTCTATCTCCACCCTCTGGTTCTCCAACAAAGGGCTCTTCACCATCACCATCATCCCCTTCCCCATCCCCAACACTCACTCACTCACTCTCCAACATCAATATAACCTCCCACTCGTACGTCTGGCATAGTCTTATCCCCCCCCCCCCGCCCGGATTTTGTCTCGCTCCACAAACAACCTTTCCCCATCTTCTAATTCAGTCTTAAATAACCCACACACATCAATCTCGACCCAAATACCCGAGCAGGTGACTATTTCCCCACACAAGAAGTTCTTGGGAAACGGCGATCAAGTATAAAGAAGAAAGCTAAGAATAAATGTGAATAAGAGCAAGGTTATTAGGTACACTAGGGTTGAGGGTCAAGTCAATTGGGAGGTGAGTTTGAATGGAGAAAAACTGGAGGAAGTGAAGTGTTTTAGATATCTGGGAGTGGATCTGGCAGCGGATGGAACCATGGAAGCGGAAGTGGATCATAGGGTGGGGGAGGGGGCGAAAATTCTGGGAGCCTTGAAGAATGTGTGGAAGTCGAGAACATTATCTCGGAAAGCAAAAATGGGTATGTTTGAGGGAATAGTGGTTCCAACAATGTTGTATGGTTGCGAGGCGTGGGCTATGGATAGAGTGGTGCGCAGGAGGATGGATGTGCTGGAAATGAGATGTTTGAGGACAATGTGTGGTGTGAGGTGGTTTGATCGAGTAAGTAACGTAAGGGTAAGAGAGATGTGTGGAAATAAAAAGAGCGTGGTTGAGAGAGCAGAAGAGGGTGTTTTGAAATGGTTTGGGCACATGGAGAGAATGAGTGAGGAAAGATTGACCAAGAGGATATATGTGTCGGAGGTGGAGGGAACGAGGAGAAGAGGGAGACCAAATTGGAGGTGGAAAGATGGAGTGAAAAAGATTTTGTGTGATCGGGGCCTGAACATGCAGGAGGATGAAAGGAGGGCAAGGAATAGAGTGAATTGGAGCGATGTGGTATACCGGGGTTGACGTGCTGTCAGTGGATTGAATCGGGGCATGTGAAGCGTCTGGGGTAAACCATGGAAAGCTGTGTAGGTATGTATATTTTGCGTGTGTGGACGTATGTATATACATGTGTATGGGGGTGGGTTGGGCCATTTCTTTCGTCTGTTTCCTTGCGCTACCTCGCAAACGCGGGAGACAGCGACAAAGCAAAAAAAAAAAAAAAAAAAGATAGATATATAGATAGATAGATAGATAGATAGATAGATAGATAGAGAGAGAGAGAGAGAGAGAGAGAGAGAGAGAGAGAGAGAGAGAGAGAGAGAGAGAGAGAGTCAGATAGACAGATACAGTACGAGAATGCTTCGCTTCCCATAGTCCCTCATAACTTACACATATCTCTAAATCCTTTACCACTATAACATCCACTTCAGTGAGGAGTCCCTCACACTCTGCACCTGGACTAACCTGGCGTGACCCAAGTGCTTCTCCACCGTCACACTGACGAGAAAACCTTCACAACCTCCTTTAAAGGCAGCATGAGAACGCACCCAACATATCCCCCCTACCATTATCAACATACCCCCCTACCATTATCAACATACCCCCTTACCATTATCAACATACCCCCCCTACCATTATCAACATACCCCCCTACCATTATCAACATACTCCCCCTACCATTATCAACATACCCCCCCTACCATTATCAACATACCCCCCCTACCATTATCAAGAAACGCCGAGTAACATATATCTGTATGAATGCACCTCATCATCCTCGGGTCGTGAGGAACAGCGTCCTCAAACAGCCCCATTGATCACAGGGGGGGAACAACCGGTGCTCGTTCGTCCTATACCGACATATCAGGGGTGAAGATAATGGCCCTTAGATAATCAGAGGAGGGAGGGTTAGGTTCGCCACCCTCAGGTCGCGTGTGTGAAACCTGGCTGGCTTGGTCCGAAGGTTTTCAGGCCCTCCTGCCGTGGGTAAAGGGGGGGTCTGCAACTGGTCTAAAAATCCTCACCCTCAGTGTGGTTCAAGTGTCTTTCTCAACGGGACACAGCGTGGTAAACCTACCTCTCCTGATATTAGCGTAATCACATGTCTCTTCCTCGATTACATGACTATGCTATTTTTCACCTCCTAAGCGCCTTCAAAGTCATT
Organism: Panulirus ornatus; assembly: GCF_036320965.1. NCBI lineage: Eukaryota > Metazoa > Arthropoda > Malacostraca > Decapoda > Palinuridae > Panulirus > Panulirus ornatus. The sequence continues at coordinate 19,006,664 of NC_092279.1, forward strand.
TTCATTTGTTTCCTCGTTTTCTTCGCGCCTTCAAAGTCATTCAATTCCATTTGTTTCCTCGTTTTCTTCGGTTCCCATCAATGAAACCGAACCTGCTTTCTCAACCGGCCATCTACTTTTCACTTATACGATCCTGCTATATCGACCTATATCAATTACTCACTGTAAGGTCATGCTACACGGATCTCTCTATAAACCATTCACTATATATAGTCTGCATGGATATATATGTTCAGTATTCATGGTATGGTTACGTTATACGAATCTATAACAAATATACGTTATACGTATCTATAACACACAGTCATCACCTACACATTGAGGCTTATACCATCAACATACCATAAGGTGTAAACAAACCTTATAGACATATATCCCTTAATTTCCACAAGGTTGTGAGGGGGCGGGGGCTCTCCTCTCTAACCCCGGAGCTCGGTCTGGGGTCCAAAGCTTGCGCAACTGCCCCTCCCGATCAACCAAGCTGTTGAAGGTGGCCCCGAACGGTGGTACGAAACAGACGCAGGGAATGGCTCTCTTCACTCGGGAGGGGTTTCGCTCGTTACGGAAACAACATGACGCACAGTGGTTTCCAAATCGACCAGAGGCAGCACGACGTAGACACAGATGGAAAAAGATTAAAATCACACACACATATGTATAAAAGGTTTTCCCACTTCCGGGGCGGCCGAGGCGTAAAACTTACAAAATAAAAAAGTAAAAAAAAAGTAATGAAAAAAGTACCGTATGGTTCAATCTCGTCGATTCCTGCATCGAGATTCATACGGGAAGGTAAGAAGTTCATCTACATACGGGAAGGTAAGAAGTTCATCTACATACGGGAAGGTAAGAAGTTCATCTACATACGGAAAGGTAAGAAGTTCATCTACATACGGGAAGGTAAGAAGTTCATCTACATACGGGAAGGTAAGAAGTTCATCTACATACGGGAAGGTAAGAAGTTCATCTACATACGGGAAGGTAAGAAGTTCATCTACATACGGGAAGGTAAGAAGTTCATCTACATACGGGAAGGTAAGAAGTTCATCTACATACGGGAAGGTAAGAAGTTCATCTACATACGGGAAGGTAAGAAGTTCATCTACATACGGGAAGGTAAGAAGTTCATCTACATACGGGAAGGTAAGAAGTTCATCTACATACGGGAAGGTAAGAAGTTCATCTACATACGGGAAGGTAAGAAGTTCATCTACATACGGGAAGGTAAGAAGTTCATCTACATACGGGAAGGTAAGAAGTTCATCTACATACGGGAAGGTAAGAAGCGATGAAGCCTGGCAGGTTCGTGAGTGTGAAACTGCCTCATTTGTACATACGATGTGGGAGGGAATTCTACACATGTGGGGGATCCCATTTCTTACACTAGGAACTGTGTGTGTGTGTGTGTAAGTGTGTGTGTGTGTGTGTGTGTGTGTGTGTGTGTGTGTGTGTGTGTGCTGGGGAGAGGGAATGCAATATCACGACACGGGAATAAAACAGAGAAAATCAACATTCCATTCAGATATCTCGACCACGTTCGAACAAGGTGGAGAAAGTCAAGTGTGTCTGAGGACGTGAGAGACAATGGGAAGGGAAATGTTCCAACCTGGATGAGGACGACTTTGAGTGTGGAACATGACCACAAAAGACAATCATTAGGTCTATGGAAATGCAAGGGTGACCCCTCTGAATTCCGTTTTCTTTTCTTTCTAAAATGCACACCTACATTTAAGTATATATATATATATATATATATATATATATATATATATATATATATATATATATATATATATATATATATATTTATTATTCAGTGATTTATTTATATTTGCGTGTGTGGACGTGTATGTATATACATGTGTATGGGGGGGGGTTGGGCCATTTCTTTCGTCTGTTTCCTTGCGCTACCTCGCAAACGCGGGAGACAGCGACAAAGCAAAATAATAATAATAATGATAAATAAAAATATATATACATTTTTTTTTCGTGGAAATTAAAAACGTTGTCTAAAAATCTATTCAATTCAGTGGGTGTTTTTATTTTTCTGTAATTATATCAAAAGGAAAAACAAGGCCATCCCAAAAGTTGGTTCTCACCAGGGTGGAGAAAAAAAAAAAATAGTAAGAATTTACGAAAATGAAAACATTAAGCGTGTACGTAAATTTGGATAATGAGTGCGTAGAGTATGTGCAACTACGTTGCGTTAGTCGTTCTCGAGTGTGTTGAACACGTCCTCTTTAGTGTGTCCCGTGTTGGCAATCCTGACTAGGTAAGGCTGTGTTGGCAATCCTGGGGGGGTGGGGGGTGTTTTGCGTTGGCAACGCTGACTGGGCTGTGTTGGTAATCGTGAGGGTGTAGTGTTGGTAACCCTGATTCGGCTGTGTTGGCACTCCTTATGGTGTAGTGTTGGCAATCTTGACTGGGTCGCGTTGGCAATCCTGACTAGGTAAGGCTGTGTTGGCAATCCTGGGGGGGTGGGGGGTGTTTTGCGTTGGCAACGCTGACTGGGCTGTGTTGGTAATCGTGAGGGTGTAGTGTTGGCAACCCTGATTCGGCTGTGTTGGCACTCCTTATGGTGTAGTGTTGGCAATCTTGATTGGGTCGCGTTGGCAATCCCGAGGGCATGTAATGGTGGCAATCCAGATTGGGTCGCGTTGGCAAACTTGAATGGGCTGTGTTGGCAATTCTGAATGGGCTGTGTTGGCAATTCTGAATGCGTTGTGTTGGCAACACTAAATGTGTTGTGCTGACAATGTTGAGCGCTTTTCCGCTAGCAATACTGAGAATGAAGAAGGCAGATGAAGGAAATAGATTTTTCTATGTCTTTCTTATTCAGCACATTCAGCTACAAAGAAATAAAAAAAAAGAAATATTTCCCATCGACTTAACGCAGGGCCGTTTTTTGGAGGCAAAGGAGAAAAAAGATATTACAAATTTTGAGCAGCTGGCGACAGACGGGTGTCAGGCTTGGAGATATGGTCAGCCGGAGGAGGGAGTAATGGCAATTCCTTGCGGCACACAGACAGACAGACAGACAGACAGACAGACAGACTGACAGGTAGATATATGCACAGAGAGACAGACAGACACGAAGAAACGAGCCAGACAGATGCAAAGAGAGACACAATGAGACAGTCATGAAGAAAAGAGACAGACAGACATAGAAAGATGCAGAGAGAGAGAGAGAGAGAGAGAGAGAGAGAGAGAGAGAGAGAGAGAGATAGAGAGAGAGAGAGACACACACATATAGACAGATGCAATGAGAGAGAGAGAACAGAGAGAGACAGACACGAATGCAAAGAGACAGACACAAGCAACTGGGGGACAGTCACAGACACACGGGTAAACACAAAGACAGACAAAGAGACAGACAGACGGGCAGACAGACACATCATCGCCACTCTACACCACGTCTCTATACCCCCCCTCCCCCCCACCCCTACCACCACGTCCACACGTGACGTCACAGTGCCATACGTCACTACGGGCGCCATCCAACACGAATTCGTGACACCGACGTGGATCAGGGGGGGAACAAATGACCCCCCCAGATGACGCACCCCCCACACACCACCTGCTCCCCGAGAGATGAAAGAAAAATATTTATGAATTTTTCCATAAAAAAAAAAAAAACAGGGACGAGGAGGGGGATGATGGGGATGGGGTAGGGAGGGAGGAAGGAGGAGGGAGGAGGGGCGGTTTTAGATTCTGAAACCGTAAAAAAACAATTATATAAAAAAAGGCAGAAAGCGATTTTAAACCATTTACTTTTTTTCCCCCGCCTTATTTATCTACAACGATTTATAGTTAAGTTATATAAAACCAGACGACCACTTGGTGTTGGGTTTTTTCCCCAAGAGTTCTATGATATTTTTAAGACTGCCTGCGCCCACCCTTCGCAGGAGCAGGGTAAGGTGGGCTTCACCGAGGCGGGGCTCTCTTCCCCCTTCCGCCGCCGACGGTGTAGCCAAGACGAGAGGACGGGAGCGTCATCATGAGCGTTGTACATCCATCCTTTTCGTGGAAAAAAAAAAAATAATATATACGACACATCCTCGATGAAATGTGACGCACAACACCAGAACACGTCAGCTGCTCGCTCCGCCAGGCGTAAACCCGCGAAGAAAATCTGCGTTTATGATGAGAGAGGCTCAAACACAAGCGTCACGCCTCAACTTTGTGCCCCCCGCTAACCTGCACTTGTACGGGCAGGCGTCCATCTCTTTCTTACGCTAGATCGAGCAACCTCAGAGGCCGCTCTTCCCTCCCTCCCTCCTCCATCTATCACCTCTGTCTGTTGCATGAAGCGCGTCCGGTTCACGTCTATCAGCACCGGTCTGTTACATAAAAGCCAGCCACACTCGTGGCGCGCCTGCCCTTCCCTTCCTATCAACATTTTCTACGCTGAGTGGTCATATATATATATATTTATATACACACGCTGAAGGGCTGCCTCTCACTCGTCTTCACGCTGGGTTAGGGAGACTGAACGAGAGTTCCCGCTAAAGCCCAAATAGGGAGGAGAAGCATGGAGAATATCGTCATGGCTCCCGCGAGGCCAAGAACACATGAAGATATTCTCAACAGCTCCGGGTTACTAGGGGTAGAATATCCCCGAACGCTTCATGCTGGTATTGACCAAGTATTCGTCACGAAGTATGTGTATTCGAATACACCATACGGTATCGAATACTCACCATCGAACATGTATATCCGAATACCACCCTCACAACACCCAATACTCACCACCGTCCATGTATTTCTGAATACAAACTCATGACATCGAATACTCACCGCTGAAAAAAAGTATATCCGAATATAACTCATGGTCAACGAATACTCACCGCCGACCATGAATATTCGAATACACCTCATGGCACGCCTACGATCTTCGTTACGACGAGGTCATTTCCGAATTTAAGCTGGGGAATCAAATTCAATCGTCCGTCTGAGTACACAAAGACAAGAAGCATTTTCCTGACAGCACGTGTGGGAAGCGCATGACCGACCTACTGGACCACAAGCGTAGGCGAGGAGGAGGAGGAGGAGGAGGAGGAGGAGGAGGAGGAGGAGGAGGAGGAGGAGGAGGAGGAGGAAGAAGAAGAGGAGGAGGAGGAGGAGGAGGAAAAGGAGGAGGAGGAGTAAGAGGAGAAGGAGAAGGAGGAGGAGGAGGAGGAGGAGGAGGAGGAGGAGGAGGAGGAGGAGGAGGAGAAGGAGAAGGAGAAGGAGAAGGAGGAGGAGGAGGAGGAGTAAGAGGAGAAGGAGAAGGAGGAGGAGAAAAGGAGAAGGAGGAGGAGGAGGAGGAGGAGATTGAGTAGGTTCCTCTCTTCGTCTGAACCTGGAGTCCTAAGAACCATACGACTACCCTGAGACTGAACCCACGCAAAAGGTCGGACCACTTCCCCTCATTCCTAACGCCATGTGATGGGGTGGCTAGGGAGTGGGGTCGGTCCGTACAGGCACATCCCGCGCCACCAATCATCCACATATTGGTCATTATTTCACGGTACAATATGGCGCTCTCAATCGCTAAAAGGGGTAGCGTTTGCTGACTATGATGAATTCACGCACGGGCCCGCCTGCTTTTTTTTTTTCTTTTTTTTTTCCTCCAATCCTGAGCGCTTCCCGGCAAGCCCACAGTAGGCCTACCTGTTCATCATCTAAACGAGTTTGCTTGATAAATCGGAACATACCTCGGGCTATGATTATATATATATATATATATATATATATATATATATATATATATATATATATATATATATATATATATATATATATCAACAGCAGCAATGAACAGGTGTATCTCCCGTGTATTACGACATGGGTTGGGTAATGCAATTGTAGGATGGAGTAAGCGTAATAATTCGTATGCGAAATGTCCCCCCCCCCCTTTATAATCGTGCGTCGATAATCCGTCTCTCCCGGACGATTCGTGCGCACGCACGGTTCGTACTTCACGCTGTGTTACGCGAATTTCCTTCGTGATTTAGGCTAAAATGTGGAGATTTGAGTGTCAGCAATTATAAACTCATTGGGTTAATTGACCGTGTGTATAATTTCGTATAATTGCGTTGGTTTTTCACTGATTCTCTTACTGTTATTTTTTTTTTTTAGGAGGTGTGTGTGGGGGGGGCTCGAGGTAATGAGTCGGTAAGTGATTATCGATGATTATAAACAACGGAGTGCCGGTGTGGTCGTCGTATTACGTGAGTTGAAACCGTGTTTTTTTATGAGTTTTTCTTTTTTTTCTCCGCGGTGTCGTTTTCTTGGCTCGTTTTGCTGAATGGTTTCATATCAATTCATGGCAGATGTACGGGACGGCACGAGTAACTGAATGCCCTCGATCATGGCGCTACCTCGCTCACCAGGGAAACGGCGATTATCTATGATATATATATATATATATATATATATATATATATATATATATATATATATATATATATATATATATATATTGTAAGGCAATGACGTCTTCTTTAAATTCATGTTACTACAACCTTTCAATAGCCCAGAGCACTTACGCTGTTACACTTTTGAAGCAGCTGCTCAAGAGCCAGAGTCATCATCAGCACCCAAGAGCCACATATAAGTTATCAACTTTGTTCTGGCCTTCGCTTCTTTCTCTCTCCACGCACGGTTCCGCAATTTCCATTTTCCTTATACCATCACTTGGTGCCCCTCCCATGTCTCCTTCCCCCCCCCCCTTCACTTCCAGGAACTTTCCGAGTATTTAACCCTCTCGGTAATTCTCTCTCTCTCTCTCTCTCTCTCTCTCTCTCTCTCTCTCTCTCTCTCTCTCTCTCTCTCTCTCTTCCATTCTCCAACTAAATTAAAAAAAAAAACGCGAGAATCCATTTCTTTTTTTCTAATTCCATTCCTCTGAAGGACGAAGAAGAAGAAGAAGAAGAAGAAGAAGAAGAAGAAAAGAAAAAGAGGAGGAGAGGGAAAAACGAGATTTTCTAATTCTTTTCATCAGTTCCATCGCCTCATTACTTTCCCCGAGGAGACTAACCAGTTCGACACGCGGAGTTGTTCCCCCCAACCCCCCATCCCACACTCAAGTCTCCCTCCCGCTCGACACCACCCGGAATCCCCCGTCCCACAAACCCGAAGTCGCCCCGTCCCGCACCCCATTCTCCCGCCCCACTCTCACGCCAGCGCCCAGCTCGCGTAACGCCAATCCCTGACGTGACTACACCTGGCTGTCAAACATGACCTAGGACTTGCAGCGGGAGCCCTCCCCTCACCCCTAGCCAAGACCATTTCCGTTACGGCTTCCCCGTCAAAAACAAGGCCAGAACCTTCATCAGTTTCATCGAACATGCCCGTTGTTGCCGGGCTTCGAAGCCGTATCGCTCAGAAGACTCGGGAGCCGCTTTGCGAATCATGAGTCGACCAGGAGGGCTCGGGAACCCGCTTTCACGAACCATGAGTCGGTGGGAGGGTGTGGGAACCCGCTTTTCACGAACCAGGAGTCGGTGGGAGGGTGTGGGAACCCGCTTTTCACGAACCATGAGTCGGTGGGAGGGTGTGGGAACCCGCTTTTCACGAACCAGGAGTCAATCAGAAGACTCGAAGGCTCGCTTCACGAGCGCCGAGTCAACCAGAAGGCTTCGAACTCTGGACCCGCTTCACGAGCCAACGACTCGATGAGAAGTCTCGACACCCGCAGCACGAACCATGGGTAGACCAAAAAGGCTCACGTCCCGCTTGACGGCGAAGCAATGAAGACCTCGGTGCCAATAATAACCATATCAAACTGATGGCCAATGAATAACAGTCGAAATAATAATTGCATATTACAATACTATCAATATATCGTGGTATATTAAGATTCGTGAATATAGAGTAATTATTTTCTATGAAGCCTGGTCAAACACCATCACAGCCAGGACAGCAGTGAACCTCTTTTCTACATGAACTACCGAAGAACCAAACTGCGAAGACATCTCACACCTCGAAACACTGCCAGGGTAAACATATCCTCCTCCTCTGTGTGTGTGTGTTTTGAGGTATATTATCGGCTCATGTTGGCGTCTCACACACACACACACACACACACACACACACACACACACACACAAAACTAAAGCGGCAGGAGACAATGGCTCTTGACCACTGCATTCATGAAGGAGGGGGACACATCCAACCCTTCCAAATACAATACCTCTCTCTAGCAGGAGGTTCTGCCGAAGGTGGCGCCCCCTTAAAAATGCAATATGTGTCCTGCAGCAGGGTATGCCCATGGAAGCGCCCCTTACAAAATGCAATATCTCTCCTGCAGCGACCCCCACCGGAGGAAGCTCGCTAGGTGCCCGCCCCTTAGGCAGGAAGCACCAGCCACCAATTATTAAGGGAAGTTAATTAAATTTTGACAAGAGCAAGAACGAAATCACCGATAGGGCTTTAACTGGCAGGAGGAGGAGGAGGAGGAGGAGGAGGAGGAAGAGAGGGAGAAGCGGGGGGGAGTGAACTGATGGGTGTAGACTAGGAAGGGGGAAGACGTCGTGGGGTGGTGGTGTGGCGTGGGTGGGAAGATGAGGAGAGAGGAGGGGAAGAAGGGAGCAGCAGTAAGTGAGGCAGTGAGGTCAGCGGTAGGTGTGGTAGTGGTGGTGGTGCTGTGGGAGGGTAGGTAAGCAGGGGATATAAGGGAAGTGGGATATAAGGGGAGGAACACATGAGGATGGAGTATGTAGAAGGTAGGGGGGTTGGTGGATTAAGGGTTATGGAAGATAGGAGGATGGAGTATGTGGGAAGACTGGAGGAGGGGGGACGAAAAGCTGTGGCAGGTAGGTAGAAGAAGAAGAGGAGTGGGATGACATGGGAGGAGGTAGAGAGGAGCCGATGGCGCATGACGGCTCACAGACGAGGTTATCTGCAGGAGGGGCAAGCAAGCCACAGTTTACTAAACATCCTAATTCGTACAGATGGAGGCAAGATAGTAAGGCACAGGGGCTTCTCCCCACCGCCACGATACATGATGACAGAATAGTAGTACAGCAGAAGGCTCCTCCCCACTCACCACTCTCGATGGAGCCAGGACAATAAAGCCCACAAGGCTTCTCCCCTGCCACCCACTACTCTAGATGGAGAAGGGGACAGTAAAGTAGAAACCTCCTCCCCAACCAACCACTCCCTCTGCCACATCAGACAGCAGAGATAACAGCTCTGGAGGAACACCACATGCGGAAGAGTGGGAAAATAGTGAGTCACTGATAGTCTTCAAGAGAATATCAGTGGGAAAAAACACAGTGGTCCAATTTCAAGGAACGAATACTCTGGAGAGGTTAAGCTTCAGCCTGTGATCCACTGAGAGGCAGAAGATTGAAACACGAGTACATTATACTGTCATTAACCAAAAGGATCATTCACTGTTAATTGCTGTTATTATCCATAAGGATCATTCACTGTTAATAACTATCATTAACCACTATCATTATCCAGAGGGATCATTCACTGTTAATTACTGTCAATATCCATATGGATCATTCATTGTTAATTACTGTCATTATCCAGAGGGATCATTCACTGTTAATTACTGTCATTATCCATAAGGATCATTCACTCTTAATTACTGTCATTATCCAGAGGGATCATTCACTGTTAATTACTGTCATTAAACAGAGGGATCATTCACTCTTAATTACTGTCATTATCCAGAGTGATCATTCACTGTTAATTACTGTCATTAAACAGAGGGATCATTCACTGTTAATTACTGTCATTAACCAGAAGGATCATTCACTGTTAATTACTGTCATTAACCAGAAGGATCATTCACTCTTAATTACTGTCATTATCCAGAGGGATCATTCACTGTTAATTACTGTCATTATCCAGAGGGATCATTCACTCTTAATTACTGTCATTATCCAGAGGGATCATTAACTGTTAATTACTATCATTAAACCATTTGTTCCGTCGTAATGCTAATGTGTTTACAGCCTTCTTCGTGACCACGGGAGGAGGTGGTACACTATTGCAATGTCCCATAACTCTACATTTGAAAGGAAGAAAACAATGAGGGAGGTGTATCTGTGTGTGAGGGATACGAGTGAAATGTATGAGGGGGGGAAGAGGATGAGGTATGCACCTCGAAGATGAGGAGAGTAAAGGACGTGAAGGTGAGAAATCGCTGTGATGGGAAGACATGAGGATGAGGGATATGAGGAGAGGGGAGGATGTGATGGTGAAGGAATGAGAACAGGGGGGTGTAGGTATGAGGTAGTGATAGAATGGCATGATGTGGTGTTGTGAGGCCACATGGTGATGAATAGGGTCATGCGGTGGTGAACGTACCCATGTCGTAGTGAGGAGGGGGGGGGGGGAAATGTGGTGGATAAGTGAATGAAAGAGTGATACGAGTGAGTGAATGAGTGAGTGAGTGAGCGAGCGAGCGAGTGAGTGAACGAGTGAGCGAGTGAGTGAGTGAGTGAATGAGTAAGAAACTAATCCGTTCTCCTCCAACAATTTCTTTTTTTCCTCCTCTGACTTGACCAACACAACAGAAGCCAATCAGAGCCAAGCACTGGCCAATCGCAGGCGCCAACACAGCGGTAGACACAAAAAAAAAACAACCATTTTTTTTCCGTTCCACACTTATCTTGCTCTGTCCCAGCTTAGTACATTATCGCGGCACCAATTACCCACCAATTACCAAGTTCAGGTAAAAAAAAAAAAAAGAGAGAATTTATGTATCCCAGCAGCAATTCTCGACCATCAATTACAAGTTCAGTCAATTCACTCATCAGGAATTATTTTTCTCCTTCTCCTCCCTACCCAAATTATAATTATCATCAAGTTCAGAAAATCATTCCTAGGGGAATTTTCTGTTTTTTTTTTTTTTGACCAATTATCAAGTTTGAAAACAGCAACTTCCCCTCCCACCCCCATAGACATTTTTCTCCTTTGGACCAATTAGCAAGTTCAGGTAATCACCTCGGCTGGGAATTAACCGGCCAATCACCAGACTGCTTCGTCTCGTGCCGTCCTGAAGGGGAAGAAGATTTCAGGTTTGTATCGACCGCTTCCGTAACCACCACCTTCTATTACACTTCTTAAACTCTGGCTTCGTTCATGTGTCTGAACGTCCACGTAGGGGGAAAAATGACGAGTCTCCAGGCTTTGTACTTCACGTTCCATAAGGTAGTAAAGACACCAGACGCTCCATGCGTGGGTAAATAAAAGGGCCATTGCCCCCATGGGTAGTAATTAAGAATCCATGCGCTCTACGTACCAATAAAGGCAGTAATAAAAAATACAGGCAGTAATAAAAGACATATCGCATCCCGTTGCGGTAATAAAGGCAACCATGCTCCCCACTGCAGTAATAAAGGCACCCATGCTCCCCACTACAGTAATAAAGGCACCCATGCTCCCCACTACAGTAATAAAGGCACCCATGCTCCCCACTACAGTAATAAAGGCAACCATGCTCCCCACTACAGTAATAAAGGCAACCATGCTCCCCACTACAGTAATAAAGGCAACCATGCTCCCCACTACAGTAATAAAGGCACCCATGCTCCCCACTACAGTAATAAAGGCAACCATGCTCCCCACTACAGTAATAAAGGCACCCATGCTCCCCACTACAGTAATAAAGGCAACCATGCTCCCCACTACAGTAATAAAGGCACCCATGCTCCCCACTACAGTAATAAAGGCAACCATGCTCCCCACTACAGTAATAAAGGCAACCATTCTCCCCACTGCAGTAATAAAGGCAACCATTCTCCCCACTGTAGTAATAAAGGCACCCATGCTCCCCACTACAGTAATAAAGGCAACCATGCTCCCCACTGCAGTAATAAAGGCAACCATGCTCCCCACTGCAGTAATAAAGGCACCCATGCTCCCCACTGCAGTAATAAAGGCAACCATGCTCCCCACTGCAGTAATAAAGGCAACCATGCTCCCCACTGCAGTAATAAAGGCAACCATGCTCCCCACTACAGTAATAAAGGCAACCATGCTCCCCACTGCAGTAATAAAGGCAACCATGCTCCCCACTGCAGTAATAAAGGCAACCATGCTCCCCACTGCAGTAATAAAGGCAACCATGCTCCCCACTGCAGTAATAAAGGCAACCATGCTCCCCACTGCAGTAATAAAGGCACCCATGCTCCCCACTGCAGTAATAAAGGCAACCATGCTCCCCACTGCAGTAATAAAGGCAACCATGCTCCCCACTGCAGTAATAAAGGCAACCATGCTCCCCACTGCAGTAATAAAGGCAACCATGCTCCCCACTGTAGTAATAAAGGCACCCATGCTCCCCACTACAGTAATAAAGGCACCCATGCTCCCCACTGCAGTAATAAAGGCAACCATGCTCCCCACTGCAGTAATAAAGGCAACCATGCTCCCCACTGCAGTAATAAAGGCAACCATGCTCCCCACTACAGTAATAAAGGCAACCATGCTCCCCACTGCAGTAATAAAGGCAACCATGCTCCCCACTGCAGTAATAAAGGCAACCATGCTCCCCACTACAGTAATAAAGGCACCCATGCCCCCCACTACAGTAATAAAGGCACCCATGCTCCCCACTGCAGTAATAAAGGCAACCATGCTCCCCACTACAGTAATAAAGGCAACCATGCTCCCCACTGCAGTAATAAAGGCACCATGCTCCCCACTGCAGTAATAAGGGCAACCATGCTCCCCACTGCAGTAATAAAGGCAACCATGCTCCCCACTGCAGTAATAAAGGCACCCATGCTCCCCACTGCAGTAATAAGGGCAACCATGCTCCCCACTGCAGTAATAAAGGCACCCATGCTCCCCACTGCAGTAATAAAGGCAACCATGCTCCCCACTGCAGTAATAAAGGCAACCATGCTCCCCACTGCAGTAATAAAGGCAACCATGCTCCCCACTACAAAAATTAAGGCAACCATGCTCCCCACTGCAGTAATAAAGGCAACCATGCTCCCCACTGCAAAAATAAAGGCAACCATGCTCCCCACTGCAGTAATAAGGCAACCATGCTCCCCACTGCAGTAATAAAGGCAACCATGCTCCCCACTACAGTAATAACGGCACCAAGGCGTCCTACTCCAGTAATCAGTTACCAATACCTGACGGAACACAATAAGGAGTCAAAACAACAAATATAAAGAATTCACAATGCATCTTATACATCACACATTTCGCACAATATCTGCAAGATCAGATGCCGATATACATCACCAGCTGGAAATCAATTCGAACATGAGGGGAAAAGCCAACTAGTTAGATCAACCAAAAGCAGCTGGCTATACACACACACACACACACACACACACACACACACACACACACACACACACACACACACACATGTATGGAGCCTTTGACACAGGACAAAAGCCCCAGAACAAAGGAAACCCCCGACCCTCCCCCCCCCCCCCCCCTTCCCTCATTCCAGTTGATAGCTGATTTAAACGCGAGCTAATTTGGGGCCCTTTTGATCCCGTCACACCGCTGGCAGGAAAGTACAGTATGACAGTTTATCTTGTATGCCAACTGATGTGACCTCTAATATGCTGTGAGCTGGCGAGTATACATTGTAGCACTCTTACCTTGCCCACATTGTACCAGTTTACCTTGCCCACATTGTAGCAGTTAACCTTGCCCACACTGTACCAGTTTACCTTACCCACATTGTACCAGTTTACCTTGCAGACCCGACCACGTCAACAATGAGGCAGTTTATCTCAAACCGTTGCGATGCATAAACTCATTTTTCCTAACCATACAGTACATACAATGTGGCTGTTCAATTATCTGTCTCACGACATCGCCCGCTTCGCTGCACAGCACAGGCGATAACAACGAACAACGTCTCCATTAAGGAACGAGTCCTATCTACAACCACGTCAGGCAGGAGGTGATGAGAGGACACTACTAGTCGGTGGAATAATGAGCGCACAATTGGAGACACGGAGCTAATGGGAAGTGATTTACCCAAGTGGATCATGAACTCGAGTCTTTGTTCTTCAAGTTCTAGTCTACCTGTGACAGTTCTTTTTTTTTTTTTCTAAAGTTCGGCTGAAACGCTACACACACACACACACACACACACACACACACACACACACTGTAGCTTAAGCCAGGTACCCATTTCATCGACCACCCTCTACGGAAGGACGAACAGCTGGAGTGACTGTGGACCGAATGCCGCAACCAAAGATTCGAACCTATGTAGGCGTCGACTCCTGGCGACCCATTAGATGCGTCAAAATCAGCAACGCTAACCGTTACACCACGGAGACCAGTGTTCCATCTTTGTGGACGTGAGGGGGGGCTGCTGCAACTTCCAACTTCTGGGTCGAACAACGACCCGATCCACCCAGCATCCTGGTCCCAGACGTTCTTCTCACCCTGGTACCCACCAATCAACTTTTGGAAGTCAATCCCACTTTTACTAAAGGGTGGTCTTTCCCCTCAGCACACGTCTGCATGCACAACAAAATTCCTCATGAGGGAAGGTCTCATCATCCTGGTCCTTTCCCTCAGCTTCAGGGGGCAAGGATCTCATTCTTACAGTCGTCAGACAGAGGAATGTCTCTCACACTTTTCTCTCTGACACACACATAAACAACCAAGTTCGTTGTTTGCACACACCTAAAACCCTTACTCACCCCCTATCCTCCCTTCCTCCCCCCAAGCTGTTTGCACCCCTTCCCCCATGACTATCGAGGAAACGTCCTGTCTCTGTATACTTACTGACAAATAAAACCTTTTGAGTCAGAGAGAAAGTGAAGTCAATAAATAAACATCTCAACCCTGTCAACACATCGAACAACCATAGCAAAATAAACAATCACACACACACACACACACACACACACACACACACACACACACACACACACACACACACACACACCGACAAACAAACGAGCTTCAGTAAACAGATCTCATATTTCAGGGAAAATAACAAAACCTGTAGTCAACACATCTCTTCCACTTCAGCAGAGGTCACCTCAGTAAAGAGAACTATTTACATTCTCTTTCTGAGTAAACAAAGAGATTTACATTTTCCTTCATTTTCTTTTTCTTTCTTTTTTTTTTTACACATGAAGATTTAGACCGTGAGAGAGCAACCCTCTGCCTCTCCTGCAGCCAGAACAGAACAACAAAGGCACCGGTGACACAAGACGTGAGCCAGCCAGTCACACCAAGCACACCGCCTTCAGGAGATGAAGGGAGGAGTACCTCTCCCAGTTGAGTCTCTTGATACAAGAGGAGGTCCCTCACGCGGTGGTGGACCGGGCCACAGGACTCCCGCCCATCTGACACACGCAAACACATGCCTCTTGGGGGGATGGGGGGCAGGGGGGGGCCGCAAACAGTCCTGCACTTTCTTGACTTCCAAAAGTCAACAGTTTTGTCGAAACCCCGACCTTCTCTCTCTCTCTCTCTCTCTCTCTCTCTCTCTCTCTCTCTCTCTCTCTCTCTCTCTCTCTCTCTCTCTCTCTCTCTCTCTCTCCGGGACGTAGCCCCGTCAATACTGTCAGAAGAATATCTTCTTTTTCCTCCCCCCCCCTCTCACTTCTGGCAGTGGTCCATGCTTAATAAACCACTTCCTCCCTCCCTTCCCCTCCAATAAAAAAAAAAAAAAACACCCACCCACCCTCACTCCTTCCCTCCCGAGGAAGGACGTGCCTAAACGCACCCAGCCACCTGGAGATCCCCAACGTCCAAAGGGAAGACTTCTTTAAAAAAAGAGAAGTGTCACGGAACGCCCTACAGACAGGGAGGGATGTGACTCAACACACTGATAAGGGAAGGTTACCCCTTAAAGGCTTCCACTAAGGAAGATGAGACAGGAACCATACCATACTGACGGAGGAAGTGCTCCAAAACGCACTCTGGAAAGTGTTTGTGTCCCCAGCACACTTGCTGACGGAGGAGGAGGAGGAGGAGGAGGGGAAGGTCTCTCATCACACATCCTGACGACAAAGGAGCACCTCAGATGCATTACTTATGCAGGGAAATTCCTTTTAATATATCAATTGACAGGGGTTATACCTCCGCAACGGAAGGAAGTGCCCCAACATACTTTAGGGCAGTGCCCCCACACTCACTGATGGATGGGGGGGGGGTGAGTGCCCCAAACACTCGATGATGGAGGTATGGGCCCCAAACACTCGATGATGGAGGTATGTGCCCCAAACACTCGATGATGGAGGTATGTGCCCCAAACACTCAATGATGGTGGTATGTGCCCCAAACACTCAATGATGGAGGCATGTGCCCCAAACACTCACCGACGAAGACAAGTGCCCCAACATTCAGTGGGGGAGGGATGTGCCCCAACACTCACTGGTGGAAAGAGGTGCCCCAACGTTCACCGGTGTAGGGAGGTGCCCCATACACATTAACTAAATGAAGGAGAAGCACAGTGGTACTCACACTCACAGAGGAGTTGGCCTAAGAAAACACCAGTAAGGGAGGGAAGCGCAGTGCAAAATTAAAATTGAGAGAAGAGCCCCTCGGTGTTTCCTAAAGGAGGAGAGTGTAGAAAAGTTCCTAATTACACTAACTAGTGGAGGACAGTTCTTCTTAGTACTCGGTGAAGGAAGAAAGCACCTCCTGGCTCTCACTTCTAGATGAGGAGAGCACCTCCTGGCTCTCACTTCAAGAGGAGGAGAGCACCTCCTGGCTCTCACTTCTAGAGAAGAGCACTTCCTTGCTCTCACTTCTAGAGGAGGAGAGCACCTCCTGGCTCTCACCTCTAGAGGAGAGCACCTCCTGGTTCTCACTTCTAGAGGAGGAAAGCACCTCCTGGCTCTCACTTCTAGAGGAGAGAAGCACCTCCTGGCTCTCACTTCTAGAGGAGAGGAGCTCGTGGCTCTTGCTGATGAAGTAAAAGTGCCTCAGATCATTTTAGCCTCGAACGAAAATATCCCGGAGACACTAACGTAAGAAAAATGCTTGAAGGCACTCGAACAGGAATGAACCAGTTTCAGGGAGACATTCCCAGGAGGAAATGCCTCAAGTAAGTGCCTCATAAGTAGTTTGGGGAAGTGCCTCAAGACACCGATCCAGGAAGTAAAGAGTGTTCCCAGACACTGGGGGGAGTTTAGAACTCCAAGCCATTCCTTCAGATCCAGACTCGTCCCGGGGCTCTGAGGGAGGGAAGGAAGGAAGTTCCTTAAAGCACTCATCTAATGAACGTGCCTTACAGCACTGACCCAGGGATGGAAGAGCACAGACGCACTCGCCTAGGGATGGAAGTGTCTTTAAAACATTCATGCTGGGAGGGGAAGTGCCTAAGAACACTGAGACATGGAGGATTAATGAATCAGTTCAAGTTTTAAGATCTTAATGTTTACGTATGACACATTCATGGGCGACGCACTTCGGTGGTTGGAGAGAAGTACCTCGTGGAACTCAACCCTGGCTGTGCAATACCTCAGAATACCAGTTCAAAGTGTACGAAGTGACGCTTTTCAAGACGAGGCCATCTAGGGGAAAATAAAAAGACCTCCCTCCCTCCAACGATATTCCGTGGGGGTAACCTGCGCGCACACCACCTCCTCGAGACCCGGGTGTATGTATGATGGAGGGGGCTGCCAGTGCCCTGAGACGTCGTCGTTCTTGAGGAAGGGCATCGCCCCAAGGGGCATCGGTAGGTTGGAGGGTGGGGGGAGAGAAGGAGGGAAAGCCAAATAAACACCCTCTCCGCCACCCATCACTCAGGCAAAGCAGCGGCCGCTATGTGTTTGTTTGTTGTTTGTCGGGCGAGGCGGTGACAGCCCCCGCCCGCCTGTATACACAAGCCACCGCCGTTAAGACGGACGGAGAGAACACCGCCGTTAACATACACAGGAGGCCCGCCGTGGAGACTCGAAACGCGTGCACCTACTGAACGACCCTTTGATATATATATTATATATATATATATATATATATATATATATATATATATATATATATATATATATATATATATATATATATATATATAGACTGTGAATTCCTAGGAGAGAAGGGGGAAAGACAAAGGTAGGGAGGAGGAAGATGGGGCAAGAAGGAGACGGGGGAAGTGGGTGAGGGTAGGAGGGAGAAGAGGCACGAGGCAGGAGAGGCCTAAGGGGGAGGAGGCATGAAGGAGAGGAGGCAGGAGGGAAGGAAGAATGAAGGAGTGGCCTTCCAGACATCCCTCCTCACCTCTCCATCATCCAGGGAGAAAATTCTGAACTGATTTATGAAATGTCCTGATGTCCAGGCCCAGCCCAGCTCCGCCAGGCAGGGGCGTCCAAAGCCAGAACTGTTATGAGAGACAACTGGCATGTCCACACAACACGACTGCTTCTACCTAAATACCTGCTAGCCAATGAGGACAGTTAATGTACAAAGAGCAGTACTAAGAAGCTAAATTCAAAGCCTTTATTGCCTGGGAACAACAACGGATCTGGAGGACAATGCACACGATTCATTCTCAGTACAAAAATCCATTTCCGCCCACTGCCTGTTTAAGGTTCAAACCTCACAGTACAGCCCTGTCAAGGAACTAATCAGTCCCAAGGAGGCTATCATTCTCTGCAACTGGAAAAAGAACAATGGAGTTCACCATTGTCTTTTACTGGAAGGACTGGGGCTTCAGGGGCCTCTGGGAAAAAAAAAAAAAAAAAAGAGGAGGTCCTGGGGCAATAATATGAAGAAAATGGGGAGTGTAAAAGATGGTGTAGCTGCTAGAGGGCAGGTCTCGGGGGACATGAACGACTGATAACAAGTTCCGAATGGGAATGGCTCAGACACAGATAACGACCTTAAACACTAGACCTCAAACCGTGTTATCTGTCTGGCCCTACACCCCACACCCAACCAGTGTCTTCCCCTTCCCACCCACTGCTCTTTTTGCCCCCCCATCCCATTTCCTTCCACACTCTTCATGTTCGTCCTTCCCTTCATCCCTGTTCTTCCCCCCTCCCCACCCATCCCTCATCCTTCCCACCCATCTCTAATTTGAGCCCTCTAATCCATCCCTCTTCTTCCTCCTTCCACCTATCCCTTGCCTCTTCCTTCCACCCCCTGTCCCCCCTCCTCCCACTTCCCTCTCCTTTCCATCTAGCCACATCCCTCTCTAACCCAACACAATCACATTCTTTTTTCCTCTTTCCTCTTCTTTTTCTTTCTACTTTCCTTAGACTATCTTCTTCTTCTTCTTCTTCTTCTTCTTCTTCACCTCCTCTTCCACTCCCTCCACCACAACCCGACCTTCGTTCATCCTTGCTCCCTCCACAAGAAGCCACCCCAGTAACGGATGCACCCCCCTTACATAAGGCTTTCAGATGAAATTTATGTATCAGGAACAAATTAATCCCACTCCCGTACATTTTTTTTTCGTTTTCTTTGATAAATGGGGAAGCTTTGATCATTAAGTATTTTTAGGTATTGATAATAAAAAAAAAAAAGGACTGGTGAGATGGGCCATAAAGAGGAGGAAAGGGGCGCTGGAAGAGATGGAAGAGGAGGAGGAGGAGAGCATACACTATACTTTACTACTTTATAAGGTTGAGGCAGCTACACTTTACAAATTATAAAGCTGAGATAGCTACACTTTACTACTTACAAAGTTGAGACAGCTACGCTTCACTACTTATACTGCTGAGAGAGAGAGCTACTCTTTACTACTTACAAAGTTGAGACAGCTACGCTTCACTACTTATACTGCTGAGAGAGAGAGCTACTCTTTACTACTTACAATGTTGAGACATACGTACACTTCATTACTTATAATGCTGAGACAGATACACTTTACTACCTATGATGCTGATACAGCTACACTTTACGCTACCTTCCGTCAGCATGATATACCAGTCCTTACCACACTTCTATGCCACTCGTATACTTGAGTACTTTTCTTACCATGCGTTAACACACACACACACACACACACACACACACACACACACATGCACACACACACACACACACACACACACACACACACACACACATATGCAGACCCAACATGTAATGTACTTATGTGCCTTATACTTAGTGTGGGGTGACGTACATACGTAAAGATGTTCATTACGTAAGTAGGTATCTAACTAACTCTTACGACTGCTTAACTAACTCTTACGACTGCTTAACTAACCCTTACGACTACTTAACTAACTCATAGGACTACTTCACTAACTCTTAGACCTACTTACGTTCCCTCACCACATACTTACCATATTCCAACTCATCTCCCAACTAACACCACCACCACCATCACCACTTCAAACTCTCCTCCCCCATCCCCGTCAACTCCCTCCGACCTTAACCAACCTAACTTACGAACCAAAACCCTTTCCCACATCCCCACGTCAACCTTGCCACCCTGTTCATCCAGCCACAATCACACCAACCCCTCCTTCCCTCGACACTCCCTCCTCCCCATCTTCAACCCCTGTTTCCTCACAAGACTTAACACCCACCCGCCTTCCCACCCCCTTATCCCCCCCACACACACACACTCACACTCTTCATCTCATTCATAAATTCGTCAGGTTGCGACGGGCGGGGCATTACGCAAATATACACAACAATAAATCAACCTGGCCACAAAGAAGGCCACAGCTCGCCCTCCCGCTCCTCCACATAAAAATACTCCGCAGGAGAGCGATGAGGAGCCATCCCTTCAGGGAGAGAGAGAGAGAGAGAGAGAGAGAGAGAGAGAGAGAGAGAGAGAGAGAGAGAGAGAGAGAGAGAGGTCGAGAATCCTTCTGACTTTTTTTGCTCGTTTGTTAAATGTTAAACGAGTCGTTTTTTCCCCTTTTGCTGTTAATAAGGATCATGTTTCACACTTTGTTTTTAGTATTAACAAATCACTGTCGTACACGAAAACAAAATACGCTACGATTCTTTTATTTAAACACGGCGGCGTTAGGTAATACCTCTCTCTCTCTCTCTCTCTCTCTCTCTCTCTCTCTCTCTCTCTCTCTCTACACGACGTGTGTCCTGGCCTAACGCCACAACAGCTGCACATAACCACGGCCGAGCATCGACGTGTCAAAGTTACCAATATGGCCGAGGATGTTGGTGGAGAGCGGGTCCCGATGCTCCCTAAATCTCTCGCCTGCCATGTTTACCTTCTCCTCATTACTGAGGGCGGCCAGAACGTCTTCGTCCTCCTCTCCTGTAAACACACCGTACGCCCGCCCGCGGTGTACGGCGTCGAGCGATGTCGTACACCGTGGGGAGAGGGGAAGGGAGTGTATGTACACAGACTTAACCTACTGTATGGGTCGTACCCAAGACGTGTACACACTATGAACTCACTCCTAAGTTCTAACTGATATCGTGGTCTAAATCATCGCCTATGTCACGGCGGCCCTACCCCATGTGTAATTACCCCAACCCCTTACTCTGGGGGCCTCAGCTTACAGCACACCACCCTCCCTACCCCACACAACATGACCCCCTGAACCCCGAGACTATATATATATACGTATGTATACCTTCCCTCGCACTTGATCCATCCACCCTGAACCCCTCTCTTGACTCACCCAGCCTCGGTCACACACTCGAGGGGTGAGGAGGGATGGAGGGGGGTCGTCGGGTCTCTGCGTATGTATGGATGAAGGCGAACCTTGTGATCTGGTGGTGGCACTCACTCAGACGTGCAAGGACGGGAGCGCCTCGCCTGGTGCGCTCAGTTACCAGATCTCGACGCGCTGGAGGTGCAGTTACGAGAGAGAGAGAGAGAGAGAGAGAGAGAGAGAGAGAGAGAGAGAGAGAGAGAGAGAGAGTGTTCGCTCGCAGAATTCGAGACTTAACACTTCCTGCCCAGCGAGGTGAGCAACTATGTTCGACGGAACCAAGTACCACATGAGACTGAATCACAACACTCATGGAATGAACCACAACACTGATGGAATGAACCACAACACTGATGGAATGAATCACAACACTCACGGAATGAATCACAACACTCATGGAATGAAACACAACACTCATGGAATGAAACACAACACTCATAGAATGAATCACAACACTCAGTGGACGGCATCAAAGGCCCCTCCCTCTCTTTCTCCTACCCTTCGTCCTTTCCTCCCTATCTATCCCCCCCCCCGACTCATCCATCACACTCACCTTCCTATTCTGGCTTATCTGTCCACGTTACACCCACATACTCCCACCCCCCCCAAGGCGATAACACACCCGCGACCCTCGACCAACCGTCTTGTTCGATGAAGCCTACAGCTACAACCCAGACCCATGATCGTGTCTTACAACCCAAGCCCCCCCCCCCCCACCTCTCTCCCACTCCTCTACGGTCTTCATCGTCCTGCTCCTACTCCCAGTGCACATCTTACGACACCCGGGTCTACATCACTACCTCAAGCCATCCCTCCCTCCTCAGCCCCTTGTCTCACGGCCCCACCCACACATCACCTTGTATATATCTCTCTCTTTAGACCCTGAGAGATAAACCCTATGGTCTATGCCCCCAGAGGCCCTTCAACCCCTTGGCCTCTCTCTCTCTCTCTCTCTCTCTCTCTCTCTCTCTCTCTCTCTCTCTCTCTCTCTCTCTCTCTCTCTCTCTCATTCCTACATATTTCCAGTATACTCCCCTAACGCCCCGCCCCGCCCCGCCCGGCCTACACCTCCACCCGTGCTCTACACACACACACACACCACACACACACACACACACACACACACACACACACACACACACACATACACACACACACGCCTCATGTGTATCTTTAGACACTAGCTCCTCTACACCCCGCTAACCTTTGCTCCCGGACACACACACACCACACACCCGTATCAACACCTTCCTTGCCTCATCCCTCACACACAAACACAAACACACACACACACACGACCTTCACCATCCGATCTCCCGACAGTCGCGGGGTCTCGCATAAGACTTAAATCTATCAGGCGCGAGGGTCCTCAGAGAGAGAGAGAGAGAGAGAGAGAGAGAGAGAGAGAGAGAGAGAGAGAGAGAGAGAGAGAGAGAGAGGAGGGTGGGGGAAGGTGTGACGTGACGCGACCTCCGCCGTCATGCGAAAGGGGATCTTTCGACGTCGCTCAACCATGTAACAACAACAACAGCATCACTGTGTGTGTGTGTGTGTGTGTGTGTGTGTGTGTGTGTGTGTGTGTGTGTGGGGTGTGAGCGGCCGCTCGTGTCACGACGCCTCCCCTGACCTGGAGATGGACCCTAACCAACGCACTGGTGCCGTAGTCTGAGCGATCATCCACGACCTCACTCATAATCTTTACCTTCCCCCCCCTTTGCAGACTCTGATCAAAACACAATGGCTGCGTCAAATGGTAATTCAAGACTTTAGGCGACTCTCTCAAACTCCGAGCACACCACGACACGCGCTCAACGTGAGATATCGAACGTCGTAATCACACGATGACTTGAGTCATTTCCACCCCTATCGCCCCGATGACTTAAGTCAATCCCATCCCTAATCACCACGATGACTTAAGTCAATCCCATCCCTAATCACCACGATGACTTAAGTCAATCCCATCCCTAATCACCACGATGACTTAAGTCAATCCCATCCCTAATCGCCACGATGACTTAAGTCAATCCCATCCCTAATCGCCACGATGACTTAAGTCAATCCCATCCCTAATCACCACGATGACTTAAGTCAATCCCATCCCTAATCGCCAATTGGGGCGACATTAAACACCAGCCAACGCCCCTCGCTCGGGACAACACCTACACCTAAGTCACCTCTTCGGGCCGAATAACGCACCTAAGCCAGCCTCGCCCTCCCTCCCACGCACATCACCTCACCCACGCCTGGTAGGGAAAAATGATGAAGAGAGTTACGCTCAAACTGACGTGTCTGGAGGCTTGATAACGGACACCAGACGGAGATGAAAAGGGGTCAAAAGTGCCAGTTCCAGCCCTGAGATCAAAACAGATCCACTGGAAGGTTGGAGGGCGGGGGGGGGGGGGGGGGGGGGGGGGGGGGGGGGGGTTGAGTCCGGGAGAGAGAGAGAGAGAGAGGCAGGCATACGTGCATATCATACTGGAATTCCCGTACTGGGTTACACACAGATACTTAAACGGCAAGTACCGAAACGCTTGCCTTGCTGGCATTTGAATACATATTTCGTCATCTTCGAAGACATAATGTATAATGGTCGTTTATCTCAAAGTTCTCTATATCTCCGCTGGTGAAGATTTTCCTCGTTTTCCCCACGTCTGTACAACGTCTCCCTTCCTCCCCTTTATAATCTTCACACCGTTATGTCTGGTCTATGGATGGTCTATCTATGGTCGTGTGGTCTTATGGTAGACCAACAGATCACTAGTGATATTAGTAAGGGCGTCCTGCGAGGCTGAGTGGAGAGAGGGGTGGAAGGAAGGTTGAGGGAGGGAAGGGAGTATCCCCTTCTTCGCGCAGCGGGTCAAAACGGGTCGCAGGAGTTCAAGTGGCAGGGTGAGAGAGGTCTCAGGTCACTGAAGGGGTGGGGAGGAGGGATGAGAAGAGACGCCCAAGGTCAGGCAGGGAGGGAGGTGTAAACTGTAGTAGTGAGGTTAAAACAATAAGGGGGGGGGGGGGAGGAGTAAAGAGGTATGTATATATATATATCTCTCTCCCTAGAGGGTTTAAAAAAGGGGGTAAGAGGAGGACGCTAAAGTGGACGATGGCTGATGATGGACAAAAAGACGCCTTCAACAAGGGAATAATGGGTGTATGTATATATATATATATATATATATATATATATATATATATATATATATATATATATATATATATATATATATATATATAAAGGGTTTAAAAAAGGGGAGTACGCTAAAGAGGAAGATGGCTGCTGATGGAAAAGCCACAGATGCCTTCAACAGCAGAACAACCATCCCCCCACCCTTACCCCTTTCCAGCAGATGCCTCCCTCCCTCCCTCCTTTTCGAGCATCACCTCCATCCATCTCCTCCTTCACTGGGTCTTGATCTTCCCTTACAACAAACACGGCCTCTCGCACCGAGGTAATGCTAATTCCGGCACGAATGCTCTTCTTCCACCACTCCACCTCCCACTTCCACTCCACCCTGGGCACGGCTCACCCCAGACTCTACCAACCACTCATTAAAATGCAAATTCTATCGCATTCTTGTCTTCATTTTTGCATGAATATCTTATTTTTATCTCATATTCTCTCTCCATCCCCCCCTAACACCTCCCTTCCCCCCTTCCCAGAAGCTACAGGAAATTCCAGGACAGGAAAAAGGAAAAAAAATATGAAAAAGATTCCCCTCTCTCTCCGGCCGTGTAACTTGAAGACAAAAAAAAAAATATTTTTAATATTTTTTTGTTCCTCCCAATTTTCTTTCCTCAGTCCTCAGCCCTCCTGGATGTTACCCTTAGCAACCCTTCACTCTCTCTCTCTCTCTCTCTCTCTCTCTCTCTCTCTCTCTCTCTCTCTCTCTCTCTTAGGTCTCCTCTTATATATATATATATATACTGGCCTCCTACCACCCGTGTTCTTAATCTTATTTTTTCTCGACCTCCCTCTTTTCTCTTATTCTTTCTTGCTCTCAAAATCCCTTCCTGATCCTCTTACTTCATCCTCCTACATCCCTTCTTCTAGAACTGTCCTCCTCTTTCCCCTTTGTCCTCTGTCCACTTCTTCTTTCCCGTCCTCCTCTTCCTCCCTTCAGCCCCATTTCACCTCCTAACCATTCTCCTCCTCCTCCTCCTCCTCCTCCTCCTCCTCCTCCTCCTCTTTTTCCTCCTCTTCCACCTTCCCCCCCCTCCCCCAAGACGTGTGGTGAAGGTAATGTCGGCAATATTCACCAGCCATGCCAACATAAACATTTACTGACCCGCTGTAACCTAATTGGAAACTCAGACTTACATGGCAGCGATGAGACGGCCCCCCCAGTCACCTAGAGAAAGCAGGTGGTCGCTGCGCCCAAGTAAACTCCCCCTCAAGCGTGTATACCACCAGGCGTGTGTATACATGTACAACGGAACAGTATACAGTGGCAATTCAGGATGTAAGTGAATGTATACCTGTTGAATAAACACTGACACGCGATCCAATGAAAACCGCACGAGAGCGCGGGGGGAGGAGGCGCGGGCGCGCCCGAGCGGAGGGAGGTAAACGTGGCGTATAGTTGAGGTAAACCTCTGTAAACCCGGAGGAAATCATGGAGGCTGTCTTACCTGGCGGGTAAATGACTTAAGAGAGTATAAACGGCCAGACTGGTGGCGGTGGTGAGAGTCGAACATCCGGGGAGGGGAGGAATCGTTTATAAAAAGGAAAAACGCTGGCCAGCAGCAGCAGCAGCAGCAGCGAAGATTGAAAAAAAAAAAACAAAAGAAATACGACACCACAACTTGTAATCTTAAGTAAACCAACAAACAAACTTAAATCAAGAAATACCAGAGGAAGGATTCCACCGTGCCAACGAACTTAATCAAGACATTTAAAAAAATATATATATAATACGGAATCCCCTTACCTTACGAGAGACGTGTTCGCTTCCCACCTATAATAAGAAAAGATCTGGCCCATACTAACCAGAAATAGGGTTGATGTGAACATGTATTACCGATCACACACACACACACACACATATATAATAATATTACTGCTACTACAACTACTACTACTACTAATAATAATAATAATAATAATAATAATAATAATAATAATAATAATAATAATAAAACAATAATAATAATAATAATAATAATAATAATAATAATAATAATAATAATAATAGTAATAATAATAATAATAATCTGCCAGTTAATGTAATTATTCCATTAGAATAAATCTGATGTCAATTATCGTAAAGCAACGTAAGTGCGTTGATCTGATGTGATTCTGGGCAATTTGTAAAGTGTTAAACTATGAATGAGTTTGTCTCAATGTTTTCCAACAATCGCAATGACCCGTACTGAAGTAAGAACCACGAATGGATCTCGGTAATAATCTCACAGTAATTGTTCCCACCTAAGAGTTAAACTAAAGAAAAAAAAATTTAATCTGTAAAATCAAATTTAAGAATAAATTCACGCGGGAGGGAGGAAACAGCTTCTTGGAATGGTTAAAAGAGAAAACGAAGGAAGGTGAGGGAGGAAGCAGGCTATTTTGAGATGGGAGGAAGGTGGAAAAGGAAGAACTTTTGGAACGGGAGGGAGATGGGAGAAAGAAATGGAAGGGATAGGGGAGAAAAGAATTGGAGGGAGAGGGAAGAAAGGAATGGAAGGGAGAAGGGAGAAAAGAATGGGAGGGAGAGGGAAGAAAGGAATGGAAGGGAGAAGGGAGAAAAGAACGGGAGGGAGAGGGAAGAAAGGATCGAAGGGAGAAGGGAGAAAAAGAATGAAGAAAGAGAGAGAGGAGAGAAAGGATGGAAGGGAGAGACGGAAAAGAATCCTTCACCAACCCAGTGCCGTAAGACTGTTCCACTAAGCTGTTACGCTATGAGGATGGAAGGGAGAGAGGGAAAAGAATCCTTCACCAACCCAGTGCCGTAAGACTGTTCCACTAAGCTGTTACGCTATGTAAGTAACCACCAGAGGGTTACCGTGTTATTCTGTTCTCGCACAATGAACGTTTCAGCTTTAATGGGGAAAGTGGGGAGAGGGAGGAGGACATCTTAGGGTTATCCTCGTCTCTAATCTCTCCGTCTTTCTTATCGTGACCCGGTGAAAGGTCTTCCAAGTCAGGGGGGTGGGAGGAGGAGGGTGTCTGTCTTTGCTATCCGGTGAGGAGACGGACAAAGGACAGGCACATAAAGAGCAGCACAGGTCGCTCGTATGACGAGCGGAGGAGGAGGAGGGACCGACTCACCCCGGTATCAGACAGAGGGAGAGACAGTAGCAAAGTCTTACAACGGGAGCGACCCACAAGTCTGTCGCTATGTGAGGGAGGGAGTACCTGATGCTAAACCCATTATCTCGTCCGTCACTCTCGCCGAATATACACCCCCATCCCCCTAAGCCCTCCTCCTCCTCCTCCTCACGCTCAATATTCTTCAGCGGACGTGTGCGCCTCGCTTTTATCGACAGAGGGGGAGGAGGAGAGAGGGCTCTGAAACACTATCAATTTAAGAGGTTATGTTAGTGAGTCATGTGGCCATATGGCAGGTGTGGAGAGCAGGGGTGACAGGTGAGGAGGGGAGGGAAGCGTGTGTGGGATCGGCCTGAGGAGGGAGTGTGTCTAAGCCTCACACTCAGCTCACACTTCTGTGTTCGTGGAAGTGTGAGGTGAGTGTGAGAAGCTGGATGAGAGAGAGGCCAGTGCTACCAAGAAGGCGTCGGGGAGTGTGTTAAGAGAATCAAGTGAGAGTATGGAGAATCAAGTGAGAGTGTGGGTGAGAGCGACGAGGGAGGTTTGGGTGCTACACGTGTGCTGCGGGGGGAGCTTAGTGTCAAAGAAGAGGAGGATGGAGAAGTGGGGGCGTGGCTGTACCTCCTGGCTAGCCCCGAGATTCCGTCGTCTGTCGACCAGACCCGACCCCGAATGAGGTGTGCGCTTTATCACTGGTGAATTGTCGAGGGACATCGACAAATGTAGGTGATCACAGAGCCCTTCACGGAAGAATTACTGGTCATATTACTGTTCAAAACCTTTACAAAAGAATAAAAATACACACTTATCAAATTTTTAAATAAACGGAGTCCAAATATAAAGAGGAAAGGCAAGACTTTAAGTATGTTTCCTGAAGAAACACTTGCACGATATACATCTTGCTTGGCCATGCGAGAGACCTCACATCCCGAGTGTCGCCTGCTCACAAGGGCAGCTATCTGATGAATGATACCCGTGGAACACAGAGAGAGAGAGAGAGAGGAGCAACATCACGGCTGACGCAAAGGGATGGCTGAAGAAAGATGAGAACAAGAGAGTTAATACAAGTTTTCGATGCCATACAGAATCCAGATGGGTCTCAACGCACCGCCTGCAGATGGATACGGCACCTTCTGCACCGCCTGCGACAGATGGACGACACCCCACACCTTCCGCACCAGCTACGCCAGATGGACGACACCTACACCATCTAACCCACCTGCACCAGATGCTAATCAGCAAGGCCCACCAAACCCCTGCACTTACCCAGCCGCCACTTCACCGTCCTTTCAACTCTCATTTCCACGCCCGTCAACACCACCCAAACCAGCACCACGGCTGCGCGCCCACTTCAACGAATGGCGTGACTTCGTCCTCGCCTACCCAACGCCTGAAAGCCGCCTAATCAAGTATGTACATGGCACTAAGAGAAGCGAGGCAGAGAGCCTGAAAAAGCACACGTTACTCTGTGGGGGAGAAATCCTCTCCTCCTTCCAAACTGGAGCTCCCCCACACGTGATAAATCTACAGTGATGGATGAACTCCGGGTAACAGTACGATCATATGCTGGCGTTCGCTGTACACTGTGGTCGCTGGACTCCTGAGGAACGTGTTCGCTGTACACTGTAGTAGCTGGACTCCTGAGAAACGTGTACACTGGTGTACTCCCGGCTGCACAGCTGGGTTGGGCGTGGAATCCTGAGCGTGGCAGTCGGCCAGGGAATACGTGGGAAGTATATATATATATATATATATATATATATATATATATATATATATATATATATATATATATATATCGCTACCTCGCTAACGCGGGAAATGGCGAATAGTTTAAAAGATATATATATATATATATATATATATATATATATATATATAGATATAGATATAGATATATATATATATATATATATATATATATATATATATATATATATATATATATATATATATATATATATATACTTCCCACGTATTCCCTGCGTGTCGTAGAAGGCGACTAAAAGGGGAGGGAGCGGGGGGCTGGAAATCCTCCCCTCTCATTATTTTTTTTTTTTTAATTTTCCAAAAGAGGGAACAGAGAAGGGGGCCAGGTGAGGATATTCCCTCAAAGGCCCAGTCCTCTGTTCTTAACGCTACCTCGCTAACGCGGGAAATGGCGAATGTATATAAAAAATATATATATATTATTATATATATATTTATATATATTATATATATTTATATATATATATATTATATATATATATATATGGTGTGGGTGTGTGTGTGTGTGTGTGTGTATTCTCCAAGATAGTATAAAGTAACTCTTGTTTAAGCACATTAAGTACGCTAGAGTATATTCCTTATTACAGATTTTATTGCTCTGTGAATTCTCTTAGGTAGGTCACACCGATCCTTTGATGTTGCTAAGAAGCCGACGATGTGAAGTCGATTCATTGCGCCTGGTGCGTTGGGGGGATGGAGGGAGGGGGGAGGGGTTAGAGGTGTGGTATGGGGGGGGGGGGGTGAGTGGAGGGGGAGGGGGGATGGGTGGGTGGAGGGAGGGATGCGTCGTCAAGGGGCTGTTCTTCTCGGAGACTTGGCTTCTTCCTGAGCCAGCTGTTTGACCTGTCGTCTCGAATCTCAATTACGAGATCTGTTCCGTTCCGTTCCGTCCCGTTCCGTTCCGTTCGTTCGTGATCCTATTTCTTTCGGAAATGCGTTTTCCTGCCCTCGGTGCGGGCGGGGGGGGGCGGGGGTGGGGCAGTATAGGTGTCTCGCACGAGCGGTGGTGGAGTGCATGTAATACAGGGCGGGGGGTGGTGCGTTGAGTGGTTAGGGAAGAGGAGGATTTCAGGGGGATGGTGGGTCGAGTGGATGGGAGGTGCGTACGCAATGTTGCTATGTTCTTTTGAGATTTGAGTTTTTCCGATGAGAAGTTGACCGTCCAGAAGAAACGAGTTCCGAAGCTGTGGTACAAGTGTGTCCCGTTCGTTCCGTTCCGTGACTATTCCTTAAGGTTAGGTGGCGCCGGCGGGTGGAGTTTGCCGTGCGCACAGCGTGGAGTGGCACGCTAACCCCACGGCGGGGAGGGCCGTGGGAGGGAAGGAGCGAATTACGGGTGTGGCGCGATTACCATTACAGAATCTTCCCTTATTTTCTTTTTTAATTCTCGAGTTTTGATGATAAAGATCCCCCTCCCCAAGAGAAAGAGTTCCCGAAGGCTGTGGTAAACAAGTGGTGGCGCTACAGTTCCGTCGGCAGCACTCGCTCTCGGGAGTTTCAAACGCCACACCAATCACACCGGCCTTCCTCATCTCCTCACGGTGGAAACCGTGGGCTGGTGTCGAGCGTTGTAATCCTTAAATATACGACATTAGGGATCACGTGTGTGTGTGTGTGTGTGTGATGTCTTTTCTCTAACCTTTAACCACACAGCGTTAAGCGCGACGTGATTTGGAGATGAGAAGGAAACACCTTCTTTCGCTTCATGGTTGCTTGATTCCTCCCCTCCCCCCAGCAACACCTTCACAACGAGCAGCGCCTCCCTCACGCCGCCAAGCGACGACAACTCTCTTACACGTTCTCACACACACACCAGGGACACTGAGGGTCAAGGTCACACACACACACACACACACACACACACACACACACTCAGAGGCCAGCTGAGACAAGGCGAGTGGCTCTCCAATCGGGTCACTGTGGTTCCTTCACTACCACTCCACTAAACACTATATGATTTCCATCTGGCGTGTCATTCCTTCTTCTCCACTTCATAGATAATTATACGTTTCAAATGTAACAAACTCACTCAAATATCTTTCATAAAAATGGAATTTTTCGTTTATCTATGACTTAGTTGCGCGTAGGAATGAAAAATATCTTCGACGCACGATCTGTCCCTCGCGAAAAATGACCCACGTCAAGCGACAGAATTTTTCTCTCCAATATCTATAAATGGAGACGAATAAATGTTTACCAAGAGCTACACCCCAGCCATCTACCTCCAAAACTTCTCTAATCGAGCAGAAAAAAATATTTGCCCACCATCACTAATACCTTTAGTGTACTTTCCACTTTCCAATCCCTACGCGAACCTTTGAGGTTTGGATGAAGCTGTAGGGTTCAGGGAAGAAGACCAATCAAACCAACTGCTCAATCTAGAACCTATATTAGATGAATATGCGTTTAAGGCAGAAACTCCTCCCCACCTTCATGGAAAAATGGACGACAAAAGAGAATGAATATCTGGTGTATGTCTCGGGTGCTCCAGGTCAGCAGTGCAGAGGGACGGAGACAAACGTTCCTGGGGACGGGTCTTTTGAGGTCCCCGGGAACACTATCTCGCGCAGTGCACCACCTGCTGATGGCAATGCCAGGAACACCTGCTCCCTGGAGAGGTTCCAGCGATAGGATCCGCCCCGCCGCTTCCATCAACCCGGCTCCCGAGGCAACTGGAAACACGACGGTCTGGGATATCGAAACGCACCGTGGCACGTGTAGCCCTGACGGCTTCCCTTTGTCAAGGGGGCGCACGTTCGTATCCCCGTGTGTGTGTGTGTGTGTGTGTGTGTGTGTGTGTGTGTGTGTGTGTGTGTGTGTGTGTGTGTGTATCTATACGGTATGGGGTGGGAGATTTACACTTGTGGGAACCCCATCTCTTGAAATGTCTCTACGATCATACAACTTTTTTTTTTCAAAGATTCATACACTATAAACGACTCACAATACCATTGCTTATTTTTTTTCTCGAATCCCACTAATTCTTACATCCTTTTCTTACTCAGTTACTCGTAATTGCCTCAATCTAGATGTTCTCTCCTCTCATCTCGAAGATATGTTTACCATCGACGTCATCAAACTGGCTCAGAAACTGTAAGCCTTCCAACTTCTTACCACACTGATGTGTGAGCTTCTGGTGTGAGCTTCCGGTGTCTTCCGCCATCCCAACCACTGTCGAAGAAACCCAGTGGTCTGTTGCTGCCTAGAAAAAAACTTTGCATTCCTTTGTGTTCCACTGTATATCAAGTCACTCCTTACTCCTTCCTCTTCCAGGATGGGCAAGTTCAAGGCTTCCACCCTTTCCTTGAAACTCACTTCTCTTCTCTTAGATTCCATATTTGTTGTCTTACTTTTGGACTTTTATCAGTTCACTGTTACTTCTTTAAGTGCGATGACCAAACCCTAGGAGGATATTCCAGTCCTGGCCTAACATACACCGCGAACAATCTGCTACGAGTAATTCCAAAACCGTGATCTTAAATGCGATTCTAATCAGCTGGCAGTCTGTCTTCTCTATAATTTTCCTGAGGTGGGACGACTCTATCGACAGGCATGGTACAATGTCAATGCCCAAGTTCCTCTCTCACGGATTCCCGCGTCTCATTTTTTGCTGAATTATATTCATATCGAAGCCTTCTTTCACTATATCCCACCTTCGCTCCTTCTTATTTTACTCGGGTTGAATATCATCAACCTTGTGTGGGAATAACTTTGGAGAGTTTGACATGGTCCCCTTGCAAGTCCATGCAATCCTCTTCACTCTCTACTTATTCCCTCGCGGCATGTGGTATCATCTGGAAATACATTCAGGTATTTAGGAGTCCAATCCTTTCTTGAAAGTCGTTTACAATGACCGAGGGGAGGAATGGTGCCAGAACCGGGCCCTGTCGACCTCAATCTATTTCGTGATTCTCTCTCTCTCTCTCTCTCTCTCTCTCTCTCTCTCTCTCTCTCTCTCTCTCTCTCTCTCTAAGTAGAGAGAGAGAGAGAGAGAGAGAGAGAGAGAGAGAGAGAGAGAGAGAGAGAGAGAGAGAGAGAGAGAGGACAGTTGTACCTGCTAGTGACGTTCCAGGCTCAGCCATATAAGGGCCGTCCATTAAAATCTGATTGATTCCGGTCGACAGCGGGTTCGGGAGAGTCATTTCTGATTTACTGACCGGACGGAGGAAATGAACCCGGAATTCACCCTTAACTGAACACTGGGAAATGACGGAAAGTCCATCTTGTCGAGGCCTCACGGGAGAAAAAAAAAAAAAAGGAAAAAAAAAATCTAGGGACTGACTTCTAACTCCTTACGACACTGCTCTTTCTCGTATAACTACATTGCCAGCGACACCTATAACCCCTTCGAAGTGCACCACAGTAGCCTACTGGCCGCGGCCTTCAACATTCAGAATGAAGAGAATAACATGGCAGCTTCTTAGGAATCAAGCTGTGGGAGAGGAAAACTTCCGACACCATCTAAAGATATACGTAAAGTGAAGTAAGTTCACAAGCTGTCGGGGTAGAGACCTACGACAATCGTAAGGTATACGTTCGGTGAGGTAAGGTCCCAGACCCAGCTGTGGTAGGGTAGAGTACCTCCGAAACCATCGTAAGGTATACGTTCGGTGAGGTAAGGTCCCAGACCCAGCTGTGGAAGGGCAGAAGACCTCCGAAATCATCGTAAGGTATACGTAAGGTAAGGTAAGGTCCCAGACCCAGCTGTGGTAGGGTAGAAGACCTCCAAAACCATCGTAAGGTATACGTAAGGTAAGGTAAGGTCCCACACCCAGCTGTGGTGGGGGTAGAAGACCTCCGCAACCACCGTCAGGTATACGTAAGGTTAGGTAAGGTCCCAGACCCAGCTGTGGGGGTAGAAGACCTCCGAAACCACCGTCAGGTATACGTTAAACATACATCGTATACAAGCTCGCGCATACACCAATGAGATAGATAACCACTCTCGGCTGTCAGTTGAGACAATAACTGTACATGATTCTGTGGTGTACATGACGTATGCACTCCACAGCCTGGGGAGCGACCCAGGTAGTCCCTGACGATGATGTACGACGTAAGGCGGAGCTTCGAAACCCTGGTACGTGGCTTGGAGTGGACGAGTTCCTGGTATTATTAGCACGAGGTCTGGACTGACCTGAGCTCGAGTTCCTGGTCTGGAGAGACAGCTGTCTTATCGTTCTCCTTGTACTTACTCACACCTCTCCACCCTGATAACCGCTATCTACAGTGACCTTATACTTGACCTCACCTTACCTGGAACTATATGGGAGATGGGAATGATGAATAACTGAATAAATGAATACGTAAAATTTAATCTTGTGTCCATGATTCCCTGAGGGCATCACGCGATCCCAACTTGTACGAGTCCATGTGACATAAACCTACGGAAAAGACACACACACTCTATAGGTCCGATAACGCGTTCGTCACCGTACAGCGATATGTTACGGTAATAATGCGACACAGTCACGCTCTCTGTCACATTACAGAACGGATTCCAACACATTACAGTGATCCGTTACAAACTACCATCATGATGGTTTCACTGTAGTGCAGTGACACATTATGGCAATACAGTGATGCCCTACAGTGGCAGGTTACTTTAACAATGTTACAGCGCTACACCACAATACAGCAACGTATCTTGTTATAATACAGTAAGGTTCTGTATCACGTTACAGTGACGGGTTCTAGCGTGACACAGTAACGTGTGTTCAACGGTTACAGAGAAATGGGTCCCAAAGGAACACAGGTCGATCCCATGGCAACACAGATGCGGGCCCCATGGCAACACAGATGCGGGCCCCATGGCAACACAGACGCGGGTCCCATGGCAACACAGATGCGGGCCCCATGGCAACACAGAGTAGGGCCCCATGGCAACGGGCAATACAAGGCCGTAACAATACAGCCGATGTTATAGGGTAATATAGTTATGAAGTCGACTATCCTGCCACACAATAACCATCAACAAGAGCAGAGGGAGAAAAGCTGTCCCCGAGTTTATTGGCTGCAGGAATACACTCGGCTCGGCACGGCGCGCCGCTCCTGCAGCAGGCGATGAGTTCGCCTGCCTCCCGCCACGCCAGGAGTCCTGGAACATCACCATTATGTCTGCTACCCCTACTCCACCATGTTCTCCAACACACCCTTAATACCTCCTCCACCGGCTCTCACACTAGACCATTCATCTCTCCTTCTCCTTTTCCATCCCTTGCCATAGCTGCTGGAATGAGAGAGGAGGAAGAAGAGGTGAAAAAAGAGGAGGAGGAGGAGGAGCAGGAGGAGAAAGAGGAGGTGAAAGAGGAGGAGGAGGAGGAGGAGGCTGAGGAGGACAGGTGGGAGATGTGAAGGGAGAAAACGGGGAAGTGGAAAGAGTGGACAAGATGATGGAAGAGGTAAATAATAAATGGTGGTTGAGGAGGGACACCAAAGTGGAATAATGGACATTGAAAAGGATAGAGGGAGAAGTGAGGATGACACAGGACAGAGGGTATGCGACAAAAGGATAGAGAAGAATCGGAGGACAGAAAGAGATAACATGGATGGGTCATACTGTTCCATGCTGACTGCAAAGGAAGGATAGAGTCAAATACACTTGGTGCTGGCGATTCAGGGAGGAAGGCAGTGTGAGGAAACAGATCCGGATACATGGCTCGACTGGTAGGTGGATAAGCGTGGAGGGGCTAGATGCTCGTTGCTTGGCATAATTGTTGAAGCTAAGCTTGAATGATAACTGGTTGGGGGAAGTCAGGTGCGGCTCGAGGGATGAATGATCAGGCTCCTGGATAGTTAGGTGCGGTAGAGAGAGAGAGAGAGAGAGAGAGAGAGAGAGAGAGAGAGAGAGAGAGAGAGAGAGAGAGAGAGAGAGAGAGAGAGAGAGATGGATGGGTAGTCATGTATGTCAGAGGGACGAATGGGTACTTTCCACCTCTCCAGACGCAGGGAACGGAATTAGCTTATCAGGGATATCGTACCTTGAGCACTCTCCCTTATATATGGTCTCCTAACAAACACCTCCCCTTCTGATGCTATAGCGTGTGGCATAGCATTCTAAAAGTTCCTCCCTCGCGTCGCTTCTAGGTGAGGCGTCCTCTGTAACTCTCCCCTGGGGAGGGCCACAGCTGTGAACGTGTTCATGTTTGTTCTTCATCTTCCAGTGTCCTCCTACAGGTGCCCAGTCTGGAGGCTGCTGCTGCTCTCTCTCTCTCTCTCTCTCTCTCTCTCTCTCTCTCTCTCTCTCTCTCTGAGTGTGTGTGTGTGTGTGTGAGCGGGGGCAGGGAAACGAGATCCTAACGAAGGGAGGAGACGTGCAGCGGGGGAATATAATAACGCGTCCACACTGAATGCGGTCACCAGACAATGTGAAGTTTAATATCACGGTACAACGATACATCGTAAACGCCTCCACCAACCATCCTTTCCTTATGATGCCACCGTGGAAGAGGGGGGGAAAATCACGAGTGATGGATGTAATGAGAATTTTCAGAAAGGAGGGAGGTTAGGGTGGACGGGAAGGGGGGATAAAGGGTTTAACCCCCTACCATATGGGGGTAGGGGCTGGGGGGTTATTAAGTGTTGTAAGTGAATGTTTTTTTTTTTTGTCAGGAGTTGAAGGAAGGGGGAGGGGGGGCGATGAGAGAGAGAGAGAGAGAGAGAGAGAGAGAGAGAGAGAGAGAGAGAGAGAGAGAGAGAGAGAGAGAGAGAGAGAGAGACGGGGGGGACCTCAGTATG
The DNA here is from genome assembly GCF_036320965.1 of Panulirus ornatus. Lineage (NCBI taxonomy): Eukaryota > Metazoa > Arthropoda > Malacostraca > Decapoda > Palinuridae > Panulirus > Panulirus ornatus. The sequence goes on from NC_092279.1 coordinate 19,043,963, forward strand.
TCAGGAAGTATTAAAGGCATAACTCTGTTGGTTTTTTGGTTTCACTGTCAAACGATAACTCCCTGAAGACCATCTTCTTTGTTCCATTGCCAAACGATAACTCCCAGAAGACCATCTTCTATGTTCCACTGCCAAACAATAACTCCCTGAAGACCATCTTCTATGTTCCACTGCCAAACAATAACTCCCTGAAGACCATCTTCTTTGTTCCATTGCCAAACGATAACTCCCAGAAGACCATCTTCTATGTTCCACTGCCAAACGATAACTCCCTGAAGACCATCTTCTTTGTTCCACTGCCGAACAGTAACTCCCAGAAGACCATCTTCTATGCTTCACTGGCAAATGATAACTCCCTGAAGACCATCTCCCTGAGATGTGGTGCCTCGGGGAGCTAGGCTGGTGTGTATATATTTCAGCCTCCAATATACTCGCCATCTTCCAATTCATGACAATAATTCTAAATGATATTGACAATAACTCATGACACCGCCAGCCAAACACCTCATAAATTTCACTAATTGGAAACAGAATTGTTGCAATATTCCGAGATACTTCATGCTGCAGTGTCGCTGCCAGACCTATCATAATAATGATGATGATGATGATGATAATAATAATGATAATAATAATAATAATAATAATAATAATAATAATAATAATAATAATAATGTCACTACTACTACTGCTACTGCTAATAATAATAATAATAATAATAATAATAATAATAATAATAATGTCACTACTACTACTGCTAATAATAATAATAATAATAATAATAATAATAATAATAATAATAATAATAATAATGATAATAATATTAATTATAATAATAATAACAATAATAATAATAATAATAATAATAATAATAATAATAATAATACATAAGAAATTTTCTTTTTCTAAATTGTTGGCCACACTATTTTTTTTCAGGCATTTTAAGACACTCTGCTCAAAAAGCTACCTTCAGTAACCTGTTTAATCACCAACCTCACACGTCTGTATAGCTAGCCAATATGCGGTACGAGCAGACTGCATCTCCCGTCAAATTAAAAAAAAAAAAATCAAATTTCTCGCAAGAAAATTTAATACATGTTCAGAACCAACAGTTCTTTTGTTTTTCTTTTCTTTTCTTTTTTTTCTAACACTATACTATAAAGTCTTACGTTCCTGCAAGATGAAAGTTTACTCTATGACTTGCTATCGACCATGACTTTCCTTTTCCCCCTCACCACCACCCTCATTAAGTCGTGATATCTTGGTTTTCTGATCACACTCAAATAAAAACATACAATAGCGTTTTTCTTTAATAATCGCTGATTTAAACGTAAATCTAAATAAACATAAATAAAAGACTCTGGAAAATTGGGGAAAGAGGCGCATATCAATGGGCGAGAATCAGCCAAGTTTCAATTGTATCATAAAGAAAAAAAATTCGATGAAAGAAGATGAAAAAAAAAGGTCTTTTATTGCACGAGTGCAAAACTCTGCCACTTTCCTCCACGAGAAAAATGACTGCCTCCCCCGCCCAAGCGAAGACCAGGCGAGGCTCTGTGAGGGAGAGACGAACCCCACACGATAGGGAAGGACCCACAAAAGCCACCCACACTTTAGGGGTAACCCCACCTTGAAGCCACAATAGTGGGTAGGAGGGAGCCTGCCCCCTTCCCCACGTTGGTCTGCGGGTTTACAGGACAATAAGAAGGCTGGAAATATTATTGCCCTGGACATGGAAGGTCCAACGTCAAACCGGAGACAACGCACGACCTCGTCCATAACGTGTAATACAATAACCTCACCTCTCTCTCTCTCTCTCTCTCTCTCTCTCTCTCTCTCTCTCTCTCCAATGTGTGCGGGTGTCCCCCTCCCACCATCTCCCTCAGGGAGGGAGGTGCTCTTCGCGTCTGGTGTGGTCTGTGTTAATAAGTGAAGCATGCCAGAGCGTCTCATTACGGAGGCGTCGAGAGCCGAAGACAAAGGCATAAGAAGGAGGGGGGGAGGGGGAAGAGGGTGGCCTATGGTTGGGTAGGGGCAGGCTGCGGGGAGGACGGTGAGGAAGGGTAGAGGCGGAGGAGGAGGAGGAGGAGAAGAGGTGAGGTCATGGTACTGAAGGATGGATGAGCTCTGAGGGAGGGTAGGAGGAGGAGGGACCGGGGTGTCCTGTGTGAACCCACCAGGCGTCCGTCTGGCGGTGTTTACAGGTGGTGGACGGGGGAGGTGCCGTGTCCTCCACACACACACACACACACACACACACACACACACACACACACACACACACACACACACACACATGTCGGGTAAACAAAACACGCGTGTGGACCGCGTCTCCACGACATGGTGAAGAGGGAGGGGGTGTTGGTAGGCTGAAGGCCGCAGCTGTGTACTACAAGGCTACGACGGAGCTACCCCGCCCGAAGTGTGTGTCAACAGAAAAGCCACTTACCCCGCCCATCCTTGAAGCCCTCTGCGATGTCCTCCGTCGCTACCGTGAACCGAAGGACCAAGTTCCTCCTACGCACTTAAGGTGGTGGGCTCCAGGCCCTCACAATAAGCTTGAGGCAGGGGTGTCCAGCTTGAGACAGCATGCATCAATAGCCCTTCGTAAAAGCTTGGACCGACTGCAACTTCAGCATTTCCTCTAAGCTTGAGGAGGTAGGTTTTCCCTTTCTTCCTCGAAGGTTTTCCTTAAAGCTTACTGCAGTAGTCTCAACCGCCCTTTCTAATGGCCAGAGGCCGTAAGCTCAGCCCTTCCTCCAATTCAGACAAGAAAGGCTTAACCTTGCCCTCCAAGGAAGTACAGGCAGGCTTCAAGCACCTCCAAAACCCAATGATGCACGCCTCGCCATTCCTCCAACACAGCCAATGGGAGGCGTGCGGTTCCATCTACTATCTACCTACGTGATTAAGCTGGTGGTACAAACAATTGACTCCTGGTGGCGTAGTTATTTGGTTCTGGCTAACAGCCTCTCTCTCCCGGGCCCTCCCTCCTTCACCCTCCCCCGTGCCCTACGCCTCACTGCTGCGGTGTATGCGACGTTACGCAGGGAGAAGCGGGGAGTTACGCGGGGACTTGATTACAACTAACTCAACCTTATGATTAATCATGGTGTTTACTTGCGATCTGTCCAGCCTTCCATCATGGACATGTTTCGTCACCTCGGCTTTACCGGCAACTTTGAATACAGTTCTCCTTACGCAGGAGGGAAATTCACGTACAACGTCAGTGCATATCTAATGCCCAGCATTTACTTCGTCAACAGCTTTCTTAACTATCAAGCTGGGATGCCCACAGGTCGACTTGAGCGAGATCTAGGGGGAGTCGAGTCTCGCGAAATCAACACAGGCATCAGATGTGTGGCGAACCTGCTCACTCCCTTGCTCCCGTCCAAGGAGGGAACCATGGCTCATCGTCTGCGACACGGATATGTTAAACCATCCAGCTGCCAACACCAACCATTCAACATCTTTCTTTCTTTCTTTCTTTCTTTCTTTCTTTCAATATTATCCATCATTTACTTCCACATTTCTTTCATCCACTTTCTCCTCCCGACCCTCTGCATCATCCTGGGGATGACCAGGGGATCAGCGCTAGTAAACATGGAATACAGTGGGACAGCCTGGACTTTTGTTTATGAAGTTACTCCCGGGAGGAGAAACGTGAACGCAAATACACTCACACGCACAAATAAACACGCAATATACAACACACACACACACACACACACACACACACACACACACACACACACACAGAAAAAATATGCAAGATCCCAGGCTGGTTTGCGGGTACAGAACGCAATCTGGTAGCCGGGTACAGAACGCAATCTGGTAGCCGGGTACAGAACGCAATCTGGGAGTCAGGTACAGAACGCAGTCAGGTAGCCGGGTACAGAACGCAGTCTGGTAGCCGGGTACAGAACGCAGTCTGGTAGTCCGATACAGAATGCCGTTTTTCAGTCAGGTACAGAACGCAATCTAGAAGTAGGCGGGTGCAGAACGCGATCTGGTAGACAGGTGCAGAACGCGATCTGGTAGACAGATGCAGAACGCGATCTGGTAGACAGGTACAGAACACAATCTGGTAGACAGGTACACACAAACCTTGAGATGACAACGATGACCAGCCTCACTATGTGCTCCCTCACCACACACTCACCTGAGGAAGAAGACAGAAGAGACAAAACATTAATATCACTTGAGAAGAAAAAAAAATAAGTTAACATCAAATGAAGCTTGAGGATGGTGTAGCAAACTCCTACACACAGAGACCTGCTCCCACAGCTGTGGCAGAGCAGGAAAGAGAGAGAACAGGACACACAACAGTTTATTGAATTAAGGCAGCGGCCACTCGGCTGAAAATACAGTTTATGTATCACAGACATTACAGAAGTGGGAGGACATTACAGTAACTACTTAACTAATCGTAAAAGAGCTTAATATCAAGGTGGGGAGCAGGATATTATCCCAAGCTCTGGATAAGTACGTGTGTGTGTGTGTGTGTGTGTGTGTGTGTGTGTGTGTGTGTGTGTGTGTGTGTGTGTGTGTGGTACATCAAAACAGTCAGTGTGGCAGATGTAAAAAAAATGAATATTTACAGTGTAAATACTATGGTCTATATACACTGTATACTCTAACTGAACATTAAGCGATGAACAGGTACAGTATCACAGTAATTGACTTAGCAAATAGCCTAACTAACAGCAAACTGAGCTGTTCAATTGCTTGGCTATTCGCTTGTTCGTGGATTGTCCATTAAGTTCACAATGGTAGGTATAGGAATGTTCATGTGTGTGTGTGTGTGTGTGTGTGTGTGTGTGTGTTACGGGGAGAGAGTTCTACGCACCGTGTAGCCTCGTCTCTTATCTACATATGGATATCTAAACCAACCATCCGCTGATGGTCCCAACCACATCAGAGAGTAAGAAACAAAGAAAATCCCCTTCATTAACACCTTGCAGTCAGCCCCCCTTCACCTTTCCCCTCTCAGGGAACGAAGATATTCATTTCCTACAGAAATGCTCCCCAAAACCATCGAAGGACTTATCACGAACGAAAACGTGACACGGCCCACACAGGACACAGGTCTCTCGAAAACATTTTTTTTTCTAAATCATCTTCATTCTCTCTCTTCCTCACCAGTAACTTCAGCTCGTCCACAGAGAAACATCACATCTCCCGTTCCGTGGAATGAGTTTCACCTCACGGATCGCCTCCTCTCTCTTGACTATGACCTCCGTAATCACCAATATCCTACGTGGTTTCTCCGCTCTAGTACAAATTCAGTCTCTTTTTTTTTTTTTCTTCTTCGTAAAAAAAAAAAAAATACAATCAAGAGGCACAGGTAAGTTCCAATTACGTACAGATAATCGCAGGATAAAACTTGAGAGGAGGAGGAGGGGGTATGTGGGGGAGGAGGTAAACAAAAGTTTTTAATTACATTCCATTCTAAGCGGATGCAAATTTCCGAGTCTTCTTTTCCTCGGTGGGTTTTACGGGCTATGGCCGTACACGTGCTGAACAACACTTGGGGAGGAGGTTCACAGCACAGCTACCTACCTACTCCATTCCTGTGGTTCTCAGTCGGTGGGATGCGAATTGGGTCCTCAGGCTTGCGTGGAGTGGGAGCAAAGTGGCGCCCCCTACAGTTGGGGAGATGGGGCCCACAGCTGGGGGAGACGGGGGTCCACTGCTAATGGAGGCTGGAACGGGGGCTCTCGGATGATGAGGTGAGAAGTGTGGAGGGGGGGGCCGGTTCGAACCCTCTATTAGTGAGGGTGGAGCTGTGGCTCCTCTACAGGAGTGGGTGAGGGATGGCTCCCTCACCTGATGATTGAGGGTGTGTGGGGTGACCGGGAGGGCGGGCCGATAAGGCTGAAGCTGTGGTGTGTGGAGGTGGGGGGCGACCAGACGTAGCGTCTCCCACCCACCCTTCTCCTCCTAACCACCCACACCACCACCACCACAGCGGTAGTACCAGCGTCAGGAGACACTCACGGCGAAGGCTTGGCATCGTCGTGAATCACCCCATTAGCTGATGTCGTCCTTGTTCTAGTTAGGGCTGTCACCGCGCTCGTTTGTTCCGGCCAACTGTTACTGGTGGCGGTTAACTAAAGTGGGAGGCTTATTGTTGTGCGCTGGAAGCCGTGGGGGGAGGGGGTGTGTGTGGAGAGGTGGTTAGCTGGAGTGTTATTGTTAGTAGCACGGGCGAGTGATGGGCTGGTTAGCCAGGGAGTTTACTGCTGGCAGCTTGGGGTTGTGGGGAGTGACGGTGTTCGTCAACTGTGGGGGAGTCTCTGTTGGTAGACGAAGTCGTCTGGGTGGTGGTTCGCTGTGGTGTTGTCAATATTTCCAGGTGTAACAGCTGTAGTTAAGCTACAGCGTTGGTAGCGCTGGTAGTCAGGATTGTGGCGGTGACTGTTTAGGCGAAGGGCTTGTGGCTGCTGGTGGTAATGGGCCAACAAGGTAGTTGTGAGTTTCTGGGTAAGCTAATGTGTTATTAGCTGGATTGTCTGTACGGCAATTACCTCAAGGGAACGCTGACGGAGGTAGTTACGTAAGGGCCTGAACTATTGATGGGTTGCTGGGTAGTTAGTTACGATCCTTTGAGTCAGGTGAAAGGCCAAGGGTCGTACCGTCGTGCTCAAGGGTCGTATCGTCGTGCTCAAGGGTCGTACCGTCGTGCTCAAGGGTCGTACCGTCGTGCTCAGGGGGTCGTACCGTCGCGCCAAAGGGATTATACTCTGGTTTCTATATTGCCAGTCAGGGCCCATAAACGGCAGGTAATGACGCGAGCACTGAAGTATAACACCTATCTTACCAGTGGGAGGTGACGAACTGTACAGGTAACAAGTTCAAACATCACACTGCACCCATAAGGGCTGGGCGAGGCAGAAGGAGAGATGGAGAGAGAGAGGTAACCACATGAGAACGAATACTTAAGACAACGAACCATCTAAGCTAGCAGTGCCTAGAATTACGGAGTATGACTTGAGTTCAGTTTTGAAAATCATCCCAGCAACCTTTGACGAGAGATGCGTTATCACAGGCATATACTAAACAACTTGAGAGAGAGAGAGAGAGAGAGAGAGAGAGAGAGAGAGAGAGAGAGAGAGAGAGAGAGAGAGAGAGAGAGAGAGAGAGAGAGGAGAAGCATCTGGGGTTCAACACATCCACCGAACTTCGCAAGGTCACGTCTGCCCTCGTCAATGCTCGAACGAACTTGAACAGTGAAATGACCTCCTCTGACTTTTACCCTTGGAGAGAGAGAGAGAGAGAGAGAGAGAGAGAGAGAGAGAGAGAGAGAGAGAGAGAGAGAGAGAGAGAGAGATTTGAGAGAAACTGTGCGTACTGACCTTTAAAAAGCTCTATCTAAAGTAGCATGAATCGCCTTTCCTGCCACCATATACTTCACGCTGGCATATTCTCTTCAGCAGAGAAAAAGGTGTAAAAAATAAATGAGAGAATAAAAAAAGAAAAAGAAAAAGGGCCGTTCTGAATTACCGAACGCTTCAGCGTCCCAGCGACGCAAGTTACTGTCAGTCACCCACAGTTGGGAGAGAGAGAGACACACACACACGACAACCGTACGACCTTTCGTCTGCCATGCCTCAGTCATGGCCACCAGGATTAACTAACGACCCGAGCTGTCAATAATGCAAGGGGCGAGGAGGTCGTCTGGTCATGGGGGTGACGAGCGGGACCGGCGTATCTCCTCCTCCTCCTCCCACTCACCCTCACCACCACCAACAAACCCACCTTTTCCGAACGTCGTCGTCGTCGGGGGGGGGGTTAAAGACGATGGCCAGCCGACGGAGGCCACAACAATATAATCCCAAATGGCTGGCAGTAAAACAACGTCGCCTATTGAGGATCAATACAGGAACAACAACTGCCACGGGAGTGAGGGAAGTGGGGAGTGAGGGAGTCGAGGCATTCAGGCATCGTCCAACCCCCAGCGGCCGCTGACCCAAAGGCTTTTTCCACACAGACAACACACACACACAGACACATACACACACGCACGCACGCGCGCGCATTCTTCCCTCAGAGTTTAAGAGTCTTGATTTCTTATCAGAGTGCGGAGAGAAAAAAAGAAACGGATGAAAGAACGTACGAGGCACACACACACACACACACACACACACACACACACATACACACACACACACACACACACACACACACACACACAAACACAATCCCCGTGGAACGAGCAGGCGAAGGTTAATGGCTATCGGGAAGCTATATCGTCTGCTCCCGCCTGAAGACGCTAAGGAGAAAATTGGTCCTCGAGTTCGCGGGCGACCACACACACACACACGGGGGGGAGGGGGGGCCTCGTTGGCGTAACTTTCCCGCCGCCGCCAGATGATATCCTCTCTCTTTCCCCTCCCCCCTTCCTTCCCTCCCCCCCGGGGGGGGGGGGGGGCGCCGCAATACGAACGTAAACCTGTCCAGCAGCAGCAGCATACGGCAACGGTGGGAGGAGGAGGAGGAGGAGGAGCCGCGGGTGTGTATCGGAAAGCTATGACAGAGGAGAGGGGGAAACTTCCCAGAGCTCTGTGGTGTAATTGGCCGTAATACACGAAAAGACCACACCACTGGAAACTGGAGGCGACTTTCATACTTGCCGCTAGGCTTGAGGGGGGGGAGCGGGGGGGGTGGAGGAGAAGGAGGGAGGGGGGCACGATACGATAGGGTGGGGTGGGGGGGAAATATATATATATATATATATATAGGCGGTCCAATATTGGGTTTCAATACCATCGCCTTGCTCCTCCTCCCTGTGGCAGTAGAGATATCATTCACGGTAATTATATCCGGACGAAATCAGACGAAGACCTCCTCCATCCACCTCCCCCTTAATCGATGTTTCCAATACGGAAAGACGTCCACACAAAGCAGCTGCGAACTGCCCTTTGTTTCCGATCATTCTATTTCGCCATCCTACCCCACATGGTCTCTGATCTTTAGTACAGCATTGGAGCAAAGAATAATAAATAAAAGAATCTGATTAAAGTAATTTATATAATTACCCCAGAAAGCAATGGAGGAGAAAGTGTTCCCAACTACATTTCGGGCATGACATGTGGTGGGATATAAAGAATCGGTATTGCCAATGTGGGAGATGTTGGTTGGCGCCCGGAATCACGACGAGAAAGCGTAACTCGTACATTCCTCGGGAGCGGAGTTCCGGTTTTTGCAGAGCGGGAGCGGATGACCATACTGGGTGATGGGAGGACTGCAGGTTGGATCTGTGTGTGTCAGTGTTATGAGTGTGAGGGAGGAATTCCGTTGAGGCGAAGAAACATTCTGAGCGAGTTAGCGTTCTAGGGTGCTATACACTGCTGCATGTTTATAAATACATAATATGAATACATAATCACATACAGCATCTGAATAATACGGAATACAACAGAAATACGAGTCTTTCGGCGACCGATCGACTTCTCAAAGTTCAAGTGACAAAACCAAGTACACTCCGGGGTGTAACATGTATGTACAGCACGTACGGTGTCGAAACGATGCATGTGTCATGCGAGTGTGACAGCATTCCATTATCGACGAGGGCAACTGTGCTTCTCTCATGCTACACCCTAGTTCGGCAAGTGTTGGGTGTCGACCGTGGTGTAGTAGTACACTTACATCCTGGTACCGCTTATTGTCCCAATGTGAATGATAGTCAACGCTAATCGCAGATCATTCGAAAACACAATTATGCAGATATAGCGACTGGACTGCTATCACCACTAAAGGTATCTAACGCTGTATAACCAAGGTACAGGTGATCCTACCTTCTATAATGTCTTAGCAAATAATTTCTGAGATGCAGACACCATCCGCCGACATCTACCTGTACGCAGGGAGATATACAGAACAAAACACAACACACAAGAGCATGAATTCAATGACCTTCGCAACAGGCACCTGCAGGAGGTCCGTCCCCCACCACAACCTTTCCAAAGGCAGGTCTTCCCTTCTCCAGGTGGGGCTCATGACTTTCAAGTCTTCTATGAGAGTATGATGATACAGAGATAAAGATGGAATAGTAATGATATGATCCAGCACCTGTTCACAAAAGAAGCCTCGTGGAATACGATATGTACGTAAGGATGGAATAATTATGATCTGATCCAGCACCTGTTCAGGGAATGCGCCTTGATACCCTTTAGAGTCTGGGTGAGGCTCATTTATAGAGGAGAGGACGTAAATGGTGAATTAAGAGTATATGTAATGTAGGTTCTTTGGTCATTGGACCAGCAGCGTCAGTGGGTTCAGGGAGAGAGGGAAGGAGGGAGGGAGGGAGGGAAGGATTAGGAAGCAAGACACGTCTCCAACACCGCTGCTGGCATCACAGTCCAGGGAGGTCCTTGATTGCCATGGTTTGGTCGTTTACAGCCATATAACCACTCAAGGCCCTCATCCCGACGGCTGAACACGAAGTGTACATGACCCTAAAAGGGTCAGGTCAGAGGCCAAGCCATCACACCTAAAAGGAGGTACCGTCGAGGAAGGCAATTAAAAAAAAAGAAATAAGATCAGGTGTCCATATGACGTGTGATTAGCCTGTGATTTGAATACTCAATGGTATTAGAATATCATCCGACAGCGTATTGCACAGCCGTATCTTATCACGGTCAATCTCACTGTAGTAATTCCCCATCTACTGTACTGTACCATAACGGTAGACGTCGAAGTCCAGGAAACGAGAAGGATGATGAAAAACGGTATCCCTCCAATCACACACACTGCTGACTGCCCACCATCCAAACAACATACCTGGTGTCCTGTGAGCTCTTCATTCTATGTAGGGCTCTGTAGACCCGTGCGTATCGACCATACCCGCATATCTAACCTTTTTGAAATCACAAACGAATCCACATCAACTAATCGACATGACAATGACGTGACAAGTGTCCGTCCAGCTGCTGCTGTCAGGATGACAGGCATGACAAGACAAACCTTAAGAAGACAAAAGATGAGGAAGACAAGATCTCCTCCCATCATCCCTTCCTCATTGGACAAGTGTGGATGGAGAGGCCGAGCGCTTCTGTTGCTACCACAACAACAAGACTCAAAAAGAAAACCCTCCAGGGGATAATAATAATGCGTCTCTTAAGTGGCGCCACTTGGCCACTGTAAAAGTCAAACAACGCACTTCAGAATCACCAGTTCTCTTTTAAGTGCATGTTGACGTAAACCTCAAGTGGACTCTCTGTGTGTGTACGCGCGTGTGTGTGTGTGTGTGTGTGGAGGAAATCATCATCAACGAGTGCTTGAGTGGCAAACGATCCTTCACGTGCCATACAACGAAGCACCTGAGGCTTCGGAGCGCTTCATCCGTTCTCTTTCACAAAATCCTTTGCAACGAGGCGTTGGTCTTTGACTGTGTCTAAACGGTAGATCAGACACTTCCTTTTCCCATATATCTTTTATTTTCTTATAAACCAGAGTAAGCACGCACTCGTACTTATCTACACTCGAACTGGATACGGTAGAAGGTGAAGCCTGAGTCGAACTCCTGTGGTTTTCCGATGTAGAAAACGTATATAGGAAGAAATCAAGGTAGGACTTAAGAGAACCATCAATTGACACGCACAAAAATGACACAACGTTCTTCTGGAGTGGGTGCGGGTGCTGCTCTAGGTGTCAGCGTGGGTTCTACACCCGGTGACGGTGTGTGGGAGTAGTTCGCAATCGCTGCTCAAGGTGTACCTGTGGTTAGTGGTGAGTTAGCGTACAGTGTGGTGTGTGTAGCCCCGGGTACTGACTGCTCAGCTTCCTCCGATGAGGGTGTGGGTGTAGCTGTGCACGCTGCGGCGATCGCAGGTCTTAACGACTAGTGTGGGTGTCGCCCGTCGCTCAAGGTGGAGCCGCTGGGTATACCGCCTGCAAGCGCTTTGCTGCCCTTGAAAGTTACGACTTTTAGACGTCGACTGCTGCCATGGGTAATCGTATCTAAGAAAAAAAAAAATCGGGTTTTCTACTTATGTTAGGAGCGTCCAGGCGATGGCGTATCGCTGTCCAAACACGATTCGATAAGGCTGAAGGCATCTCTCGACAAGATAGATCTGCTTTAAGCATCTTTTGTTCTTTTTCTTTTTCTTTTTTCTTCTCTTTTTCTCCAGCTTTGGGCCAGGTTGTTGTTGTTGTTCATGGAGGCTTGGCCTGCGGGAGGGCGATGGGTCATGATGAGGTCCACACCGCACGCTGTGTGTGCCCAACCCCTCCTCCTCCTCCTACCGATGCTGCATGGGTGCTGTTCTTCCTTTGGTGGTGCCAATGCTGTTACTGCTGCTCCTGCTGTCTCGATGCTGTTCCTCCTACTACTGTGGTGCCACTGATGCTGCTGTTCTTGCTGTCTGGGGGCGCTGTTCCTCCCTCCGATACCAGTACTCTGCTTCTACTGCGTCGCTTAGTGTTTCTGCTAACCCGCCTTGCTGTTCCACCCGCTATAACTGCCGTTGCTTCTGCTGTTACTGCTGCTGTGCCGATCGACGGCGTCTGCTTCAGCGCGCAATGACGCCCCAAAGACACCTCCAGAGATGTGGGGAAGACTAGGCACCTGTACAACTCAATATCATCAAACCCGTGAAGACAAGCTACACCTCAAAATGCTGACACCTGTACCAGTGTATAGTGACCACTGTACCCCAGGCCTGAGTGTGATACTGTAACTGCAAGAATACACGTGTGGGCTACAGGCACATCTCTCTCTCTCTCTCTTGACGAGTTACAGAACCGAGACGATGTGAGTTCCGACTCCAGCAGGTGTGGGCTCTCTGCTCTCCCACTGGGCAGACGCAAGCCTGATTTTCCCCCCCCGAGTGTTCATAAAAAAAAAAAAAAGAAATCAGTGATTCCAGGCCTCGCGACCTGTGAGGGGGGAGGTGTCTGGAGGTGGAGGGGTACCGAGAAATCAGCGCTGACCATTTCGTAGTACCGAGAACTTAGCGCTGACCATTCGAAGTACCGAGAAAGTATCGCTGACCATTTCGAAGTACCGAGAAAGTATCGCTGACCATTTCGAAGTACCGAGGACTTAGCGCTGGCCATTTCGAGCGCCCACACCTAGCCACAACCAGAGTTCTGCTCAGGGCTGACGTCCGTCCTGTGTCGTGTAGTTCACCCTTTCTCATACAACGGACAGCCTAACCCCTGCGGTGAATCCTTCCGTCTTCACACGCTGGATCTGGACGGACTTGATAAAGCCTCTCCTGTACCATCAACGCGGCCGGCACCCTCTACATACTGTATGCTTTGTATCTGATGTATTCCACTGTATCTGATGTATTCCTTTGTATCTGATGTATTCCTTTGTATCTGATGTATTCCATTGTATCTGATGTATTCCACTGTATCTGATGTATTCCTTTGTATCTGATGTATTCCATTGTATCTGATGTATTCCACTGTATCTGATGTATTCCTTTGTATCTGATGTATTCCTTTGTATCTGATGTATTCTCTACCCTCCTTTCTTTTTTGTACTCCTATGAACCTCAGTGTACATCAGGCACATCACCATCATCGTTGCTGTGTGTACACTGATGTTCTGTTCGTGTACACATATTGTGTTTTAGAAGTACCCCTCTGCCCCCCTCCTTTGTATTATACCCAAAGCTATTAACATTGTTACCCGGCCATTCCGAGGGGACGAGAGAGAGACAGGGGGCGGGGCCCTCCTCTTTGGGGTCCCTGGGCCCCACTCGGGCCCACATGTCACCCCCCCTCACCTCCTGTGTTATGTTTTGTCCCCCAATTGCCTGCTCTCTATGCTTGCCTCCAACCAACCGAACGTTTTCGTACACAAACACGTTTTCTATGTGTATATTCACACCAATAAATCATTCCAGAATAAATAATCATTAAAAAAAATGAATAAATACACACACGAACATACATATTCATTCAGAAAATATACACAAAAACATAACACTCTCATACAGAAACATATCAACACATACACATACACACATTTTCGCATAAATACATACAAACACATACACAAATTCATAAGAACACACACACATCACGTATGTACGCACACACGTTTGTTCACACTCAAACATACACCCACCACGGACATACACCTAAGTGCTCACAATATATACAAAATTGGACACAAGACCGGAAACCAACTCCATTTCCATGACATTCTGACTCTTCCATTCATCTAACAGTCCCCGTTAATGATGGATACGCAAATGTGCTAAATATAAATATTACTTAAAAATAATTGTCATCACACTTAAGAAAGTGAATGATTCAAAACCAAAATCCCGTACGTAACACGGTCCAGGATAACACAATATACCATCACGGGTGTATGATGAGGCATAAGAGACCAAACCCTATTCATAATACTAACACACTAACCTCTGGCTGCCTCACGGGAAACACCACCTCCCGTTTTCTTTATGAACCAGGGTTGATCTCATTTTTTTTTTCCCCTATCACCTCTCCCCTGATAGCGACTTAATACTTCAAATCTGCCGTGTGGTAACGGTGGTTACTGGTGATCATGGGGTGATGGGGCAGCCTACGGATGGAAGAGAGTGGAACGGGGAGTATAAATGGCTGGGGAAAGATAATGATGGGGAGCTTGGGGAACTGGAGCGGGAAGCGGAAGTCCGTGTTACTTAGCTACCATCACCAACTTGGCTGGTTTGAGAGAGAGAGAGAGAGAGAGAGAGAGAGAGAGAGAGAGAGAGAGAGAGAGAGAGAGAGAGAGAGAGAAGGGGGAGAGGGGAGGCAGCAGGCCCATTAGGCAGTGGGTGGCACGTCGTCACACACGCACCTCCCCCCCATCCCCCCACCCTCCACCCCATTAATGACACAAGGACATAATCACTGGCTTTTGTTCCTCCCTCCCCATCGCCCCATCCACCGCTAGCCTACCCTCACCCTCACCCCACACCATCCTCCCACCCCTCATTCACACACGCTACAAGTCACGTTCCCCCTTCGCCTTCGACGCTCTGTATATACATATTTTTTTTCTTACTTCTGAAGAGAGAGAGAGAGAGAGAGAGAGAGAGAGAGAGAGAGAGAGAGAGAGAGAGAGAGAGAGAGAGAGAGAGAGAGATGGGAGAAGAAAGGGGGAGGTTAGGGGGAGAGGAAGGGGGAGAGAGAGGGTGGTTGGTTCGTAGGAGGGGGGTCTTCCTTAATTAACGAATTCTAAGGACACGTTGCCAGAGCAGGTCCTCCAGAGGGCGGCATACTTTGGTATCCGACGTTACCATAAGCACTCTTCCCCTCCCTCCCCCCCTTTGACGCCAGAGTTTCGACAACAGCAACAACAACAACAAAAAAACAACAACAAGGAAGTTTAATTGTGGATGGATGGGTGGATGGATGGGTGGATGGGGGGGACATTCTTTCTGGGTGGGAAGAGGGAAATGTTCTTGTCTTGAAAGGTGATGTTCATTTTCATCTTTCACTCTCCCGGGAGCAAGTACAACGAATTACGAGAACATGTAAAATGAATTACGTGTGTGTGTGTGTCATTGCTTTTAATGTGAATTACATGTGTCCCTGTTTTTAAGGTGAATTACATTTGTCCTTGTTTTGAAGTTGAATTACATGTGTCCCTGTTTTTAAGGTGAATTACATGTGTCCTTGTTTTTAAGGTGAATCACATGTGTCCTTGTTTTTAAGGTGAATTACATGTGTCCTAGTTTCTAGAGTGAATTACGTGTCCCTGTTTTTAAGGTGAATTACATGTGTCCTTGTTTTTAAGATGAATTACATGTGTCCCTGTTTTTAAGGTGAATTACATGTGTCCTTGTTTTTAAGGTGAATTACATGTGTCCTCATTTTTAAGGTGAATTACATGTGTCCTTGTTTCTAGAGAGAATTACATGTGTCCTTATTTTTAAGGTGAATTACATGTGTCCTCATTTTTAAGGTGAATTACATGTGTCCTTATTTTTAAGGTGAATTACATGTGTCCTCATTTTTAAGGTGAATTACATGTGTCCTCATTTTTAAGGTGAATTACATGTGTCCTTATTTTTAAGGTGAATTACATGTGTCCTTATTTCTAAGGCGAATTACATGTGTCCTTATTTTTAAGGTACTGTTTTCTCTCTTCTATCTGATATGGAATCGGTCGGCAAAACGTAGCTGAGATTTGGCATCTGCTCTTTTGCACAAACACGACCTTAGATTTACATGCCGCCCCTGGAGTTCATTATATCTTAATGGGACTCCCGCAGCGCTCAGGAAGACGGCCACGTCCGCCAGGCAGGACCACTGGTCATAATGTGTTACGAGGGCTTGTGTGTGTGTGTGTGTGTGTGTGTGTGTGTGTGTGTGTGTGTGTGTGTGTGTGTGTAAATGTTCGGTGTCTTAACTCTGGTAGTTGCGTTGCGGGCATGACAGCTCCGGAGAGGGAGGGGAAGAATATGTGCTAAATCAACGTTTGTTGTGGTGCAGGAATGGGTAATGGCCAAAGCGTAGCCGAGAAAGTGTGACTCGTGTCTGTCTGGGGAGTGTGGTTTCAGATGGGTTTACGACTGGTGTGGGGGTGTTTGAGATTGAGTCTGGGGTTGTATAATGAAGAATCTACTACACACACACACACACACACACACACACACACACACACACACACACACACACACGCACACACACACACACACACACACACACACTTTCCACTTATTTCTCCTAATACCATACGGGTAATACAACTCACTCCACTTCCTCAACTCACACCCAAGGAGATTAAAGAAGCGAAGCTACGTGACGCCAAACTGCCACTGCACCACCACGAACGCACGCGATCTACAATTGCTAAATCTTATAACTAACGAACCATAAGAAGACGAAACAGAAGACTCGAAGAGCACAGAAAGGGGAGGAAAAAAACATGAATAAACCGCGAACCACATGACGAGGGATGTTCTGGGCAAAGTGGATGCAAATTAGGCACTTCATCAACACCCGATGATCAGTAAAACAAATTCACGTCATCATCTCTTAACTACACAATAAAGTATCTCAGTGACCCCTCACTCTACTTCACGGAGCGCCATGAAGGAATGAGAGCATGAGCGGTCGTAACCTAACCCCCAATTTACATTCACAACGAGAAAACGGGAAACATAAATGTAATTACCCCACAGCGTAATGTTATCACTTCTTTTATTTTTCGTACAGCGCGGGGGCTCAGTGTAAAGAGAATAGAATTACCTTCCAAATTAAACTTTATTAACATTATATATATATCTATCTTCTGTGAATCATTGTGCATGAAGAGGAGGGCATGTCAGGTCACTGAATGGCCTACATAACAACTGAAGAAGGGGGTTCAAAGACATAACAACTGAAGAAGGTGTTCAAAGAATCTTTTTTTTATGGGAGTTGTTGTAGTTGTTGTAGTTGTTGTTGTTGTTGTTGTTGTTGTTGTATGTATTATGCCCTGACGCTGACGACCCGACAGACCCCTGGCAAGGTGACGGGCCCAGAGACCAAGCTGGTCAACAGACCCAAACCAAACGACGTAACACACACGAGGTAGACAAGAGAGACCCCGCCTCCCTCCGTCCCTCTCTCTCTCTCTCTCTCTCTCTCTCTCTCTCTCTCTCTCTCTCTCTCTCTCTCTCTCTCTCTCTCTCTCTCCACACGAGGATGTGTTACTGAAGCCTTTACTCTCCTCTTCACGACCACAAAGAGCCATGCATGTCCCAGACGTGCCCTTCTCTACAACACGCGCGACGGCCTCGCCTTCTCCAATCATAGGTGGGGAAACGATGATAAATTCAAGCCAGGACAATGCTCTGCTGCCGCTGCTGCTGCTCCTGCTACGTAAAGCTGAAAGTCAATAGGTTTTACGACATGTATTGGTTATTACAGCTAACTGCCACCACATATTGGATAACAGTGGACTCGTAAACACTAATTTAGCAGCAAACGGACATTAAAAATCTAAATCCCCTTATGATCATCATTCTTCAACAAAGACCTAATCATGCACCAATCACTCGAGCCAAGTGAGGCAAACATAATGCAGTGGGCATGAATTAACATTTACCTGTAGCCATGGATCTGCACTTGATGCCTTGTATCGCACACACACACACACACACACACACACACACACACACACACACACACACACACACACACACCTGCAAAGCCCTCGAAAAAAAATTAATGAGGTCGGTTGGGGAGGTGGGGGAGGTTGGAAGAGGAAGAGGGGTTTCCGGTGCATTAAACCCTAACGACCATCAGGATGAAAATGACACAATTACTTCCCCGTATGTCATTCATCATGATGGAGGTGCCGGCTCTCGAGATGGAGGAGGAACGAGGAGGAGGAGGAGGTGGGAGCAACCGAGTCTCGTTTACACTCTCCTTCGCTCATGGAACTACGTCGAAGGGCTGGGTGTTATTCCTTCCCCACCCCTTCCCTCTGCCCAAGACGCGCCTTGGCCTGCGGCACGCACGCACGCACGCAAGCGATCACCCAACCCCCTCAGCAGCATGCACTCAAATGCTCTCAACACCGCGTGTTTCTACAGCGGCCCCGGGGTGTATACAACTGCCCGTCAGAGGTGGGGATGCGTTGCGCCTGGTGCCTGTGGTTGATGCATGAGGTGCCCTTGCGTCGGGGCCGTCTCTGGCCCGCCTCTGTGTGGGCACTATGAGGAGGGATGACGGAGTGAAGTGGGTGCTGGGGATGGTGGAGGCAGGAGTTGTGTGGGGGCGGCTCATGGTGGTGGTGGTGAGAGAACAGGCGGAGGCGCTGAAGAAGGAACCGATAGTGCAGCGGAAAACAGCAGGAGGAAATGCAGGTGTTGGGGATACATATCACACACACACACACACACACACACACACACACACACACACACACACACACACACACACACACACACGGATCCTTAAGCTAATAAAAACAAAAATAGATGAAATGCAAATAAGGCGAAACAATGCTACAACAGCTCTGTGTAACAAATAAGGGGACACAGCGTAATAACTGAGGGGGAAACGACATTACTACAGATCTACGTAACAATTATGGGGTAACAACGTAACTCCAGCTCTGTGTACCAAATTAAGGGGAAACAGCGTTACTCCAGCTCTGTGTAACAAATAGAAAAAGAAAACAAGGTTACTCCAGGTCTGTGTAACAAATAAAAAAAAAAGAAAAGGTTACTCCAGGTCTGTGTAACAAATAAGGGGAAGCAACGTAACTCCAGTTCTGTGTAACAATTCTAGTATTACCTCTTGAAGTACAATACGTAACGCATGTCTAGTAACGATACGCAAGGACATGCTCGCCATTTCTCATCTTTATCACAACCTGAATAGAAAGTACAAATTAATCCCCTGGATACACGTCCCCCTTTGGGCATGACGGCGTGACCTTTGATCCTCGAGCCTTACAGGTTAGGTCAGAGGTCAGGACATCGTGCCCAGGGGAATGGGAGGGGGAGAAGGGGGTAGGATCTAAGCGTCTCACTGAAAAGGGGTTTTACACCAGCCCTGCACGATCTGGCGGGGAATTAAAAACCGAGAGCCAGACGCAATTACGACACCCTCTCCTCCATCACGGCAGACGTGTGAACCTATACGACGGCACCATCCATCCACCGGTGGACAGAAACAGCCCGAGTCTCTCGGACGGGTGGAGCAGGGATGCCTCCGCATGCACTGAATTAACGACGGTATGCCTCCGTATGCACTGAATTAACGATGAGATGACTCTGTATGCACTGAATTAACGACGGGATGCCTCCGTATGCACTGAATTAACGACGGGATGCCTCCGCATGCACTGAATTAACAACGAGATGCCTCCGCATGCACTGAATTAACGACGGGATGCCTCAGTATGCACTGAATTAACGACGGGATGCCTCAGTATGCACTGAATTAACGACGGGATGCCTCCGTATGCACTGAATTAACGAGATGCCTCCGTACGCACTGAATTAACGACGGGATGCCTCAGTATGCACTGAATTAACGAGATGCCTCCGTACGCACTGAATTAACGACGGGATGCCTCCGTATGCACTGAATTAACGACGGGATGCTTCCGTATGCACTGAATTAACGATGAAATGACTCTGTATGCACCGAATTAACGACGAGATGCTTCCGTATACACCGAATTAACGACGGGATGCCTCAGTATGCACTGAATTAACGACGGGATGCCTCCGTATGCACTGAATTAACGACGGGATGCTTCCGTATGCACTGAATTAACGACGGGATGCCTCCGTATGCACTGAATTAACGACGGAATGCCTCCGTATACACTGAATTAACGACAGGATGCCTCAACGTGCACTGAATTAACGACAGAATGCCTCCGTATACACTGAATTAGCGACAGGATGCTTCCGTATGCACTGAATTAACGACAGAATGCCTTCGTTAAACGGCATGGAAGCAAAGACGAACATTGGGCTCCACCTCACTACACCTGTGCGCAACAACCACAACCTGACCTACATTATCAAATACCTGCCCCACAACACCACATGACCGCCCTACAACGCCACAAGACCGCCCTACAACAGCAGTCGTCTGAACTCCAAAGGTTATATAATATGACCTACAATGGCCTACGGCGGCCTGAGCTACAGAAGCTGTAATGTGACCTACAATCGGCATTATAACCTGCAATTTCTAAAGCCTGCCCTACAACAGCCACAAGCCTGGCCTACAACAGCCACAAGCCTGCCCTACAACAGCCACAAGCCTGGCCTACAACATCCACAACCCTGGCCTACAACAGCCACAAGCCTGCCCTACAACAGCCACAAGCCTGGCCTACAACATCCACAAGCCTGGCCTACAACAGCCACAAGCCTGTCCTACAACAGCTATAACCTAATCTAACAACTCAAATACAACCGACAACATCCTTCACCCGTTCAACGCCAACAAACCTGACCTGAAATCGGTACAACCTAATCCACAACAACACCTACAACCAGACCTACAACAACGGGAAAAAAAGCACAAAAAAAAAACCTGTCTCATAACACCGACTATCTGAACCTCGTCTACACACCAGACCTAATGGAAAACGGGCAACACTGTGATGCAGGCGTCTCTCTCTCTCTCTCTCTCTCTCTCTCTCTCTCTCTCTCTCTCTCTCTCTCTCTCTCTCTCTCTCTCTCTCTCTCGTCCAAAAAAAACAAAGAAAAAAAGGCAGCTTGCGTCTGCCAGCAGCCCCCCCCCCCCCCCCACGACCCTCCACTGCTGGCTCAGCGCCCCGGAAGTGCACTGCCGGGCGTAAATAATGACATCTGTCACATCGCCCTCTGACCTCCCGAACTCATAATCATCAGAGACCTTCCCAGGGGTCACACACAGACGACGCGTGCAAAACGAAAGCAAAATAAAAAAACAAAAAAAAAAACGAAAATTCGGGTCGTAATTGATTTACACACACACACACACACACACACACACACACACACACACACACACACACACACACACACATATTCCAAGAGATGGGGCCCCCCTTGGAGTGGAGAGCTCCCCCCTTCCCCCGTACGGTACAAACAGGCAAATACACACTCACACACCAAAACATAAGTCATCATACAATTACACCCGGACCCCCTTTCTTAAGAGGCACCGGAGTTACTCCACTGTCTCTCTCTCTCTCTCTCTCTCTCTCTCTCTCTCTCTCTCTCTCTCTCTCTCTCTCTCACACGCACACACAGCAAGGACAGGCCTCACTCAGCGTAATGGGTGGGTGTTCGGGGCGGTGTTCGGGTGGGAGGGGGTGGGGGTTGTAATACCGCTCGCCCCTCCCCCCCCTCCCTCCTGGCCTCTCGCACACCGCACTCATCATAAAAGCATTAGCGAGCACCAGCAGAAGGGATTGGATTCCCTCCTGTGGGCTCCGAAACGAACACGAAGGAAAAATGAAGTAGGTGCGAAATGATCCTTAAGAGACGTCGAAGATTACGCCTTAGTACTGTGTAATATATATATATATATATATATATATATATATATATATATATATATATATATATATATATATATACATTACATGCTATCTGCTGGTTGTGTGAACCTGATGGGATCTGACCAGTCTAGACCCCGTTGCTCACTAATTGAGACGAAGGGGATTCAATTACTTTGCATTCGAAGCCATATATATATATATATATATATATATATATATATATATATAACGCATTTCCCACAGAAAGATCTTTATGGCCAAGATGTTTTACACAGATGATCTGAGCAGGTGGTCGGGAGGAGGAGGGAGTCATGACAGATTCATGAATGCCACCTGAACTGATAATGCTGTCGGCGGACGTGACTCTCTCTCTCTCTCTCTCTCTCTCTCTCTCTCTCTCTCTCTCTCTCTCTCTCTCTCTCTCTCTCGTCCATGACTTATCCTTCTTACTCGAGTTCCGTCCAAACTTCTATAGTCTGACGGACACATAACCCCCCCACACACACAATGGGTGGTGGGTCACCGGTTTTTAAAAGTTCTGGATGTCAAAACCTTCTATTTTGAGGAGGTTTCCTGCCAATATATATATATATATATATATATATATATATATATATATATATATATATATATATATATATCCTGTAGTTTAATCAAACTTTTCCTCACTTTTTTATAAGAATATTGTGAAAACCTATGGTACAAAGTTGCATAAATGCTTCCACACGAATCCCTGGGACTCGCTGATATCATCCCCTATGGCAGACAGCCTCGTTAAGACTCGAAATGGTCGTCTGCAGTTTGGATTCCTTTCCGTTCCTCTGACGTATATAAAAAGATATCAACAAGCGAACTATTTACAATGAGTGCCCTATTCCTGAGGTCATCTGTAGCGGTCTCCTACCGTTAAGGGCAGCTGAGTTCAACTGTACCAGTCTCCTACCTACAGCTGAGGGCAGCTGAGGACATGGAGAACGGGTCTCCTACCGCTAAGAGTAGCTGAGGACATGGAGAACGGTCTCCTACCGCTAAGAGCAGCTGAGGACATGGAGAACGGGTCTCCTACCGCTAAGAGTAGCTGAGGACATGGAGAACGGTCTCCTACCGTTAAGAGCAGCTGAGGACATGGAGAACGGGTCTCCTACCGCTAAGAGCAGCTGAGGACATGGAAAACGGTCTCCTACCGCTAAGAGCAGCTGAGGTTCATCTGTAAAGAGATCGCACGAACCGTCGACTAATTTTCACCTCGGCCAGAAACCAGTCAGTCCCCTCCCCCGCCCTAAAACCAACCCCTCCTCCTTCTCCTCCTCCTTTCCCACGCAATCCCTCCCTTCCTCCCTCCCTCTCTCTAAGCCACACGCCCACTTCATACTCCCACAGCTATCGAGTCTCGCCGCCCCGCACCCCCCTGCCATCGCCCTCCAAGCCATAATCCTTCGCCAGACCCTCACAACAGCCCACCTCCGACCTGCCCAGGGCCCGAGAGCTCCCCCTTCCCTACGCCCCTCACCCTACTGACCAACCCCCTCACCACAAGACGAACCCTGCCCACAAGACACAGACACCCGATACAACATGTATTCCTACCCTGGGAAAAGGACTTCTCCTTCCTGAGAATGTACCTTCGTAGAGAGAGAAAAAAAAAAGGCATGAGAAAGGTCCCACACCCTGATGAAATGGCAGCGCATTTCTATCCTGGAAAAGGATCCTCTCTTTCCTCATATAAGTTCCTTACCATCAACTTGAAAACGTCCTTCATTCCTAGACCGGAAAATGTCCTGCTAACCATAGAAATGATAAGGACTATGGTCTGCTACGCTGGGAAATGCCCTGCTAACCATACAAAAGGCCACTCTGTCCAAACAATGGCAAAGAAAACAGCTATCTCATACCTCAGACAGGCCCTCCAATTCTGAGAAACGCATCCTCCTACTTAGGTAGGAAAAGCCTCGTACCTCATACTCAAAAGGGGCCTCACTCCCACAATGAGAGAGAGAGAGAGAGAGAGAGAGAGAGAGAGAGAGAGAGAGAGAGAGAGAGAGAGAGAGAGAGAGAGAGAGAGAGAGAGAGAGAGAGAGAGAGAGAGATCCTCATACAGTGGGAAAGGTCTGGCCTCCCTCTGTAAGGTCGTACTCAGAGAGCTCAACCAATACCAGCAATAGTGAGAGAGAAAAGAAAATATACAGTTCCCTATAACATGCCTCCGATCATATAGTCTGCTCCAGCTGCTATATGTTATAGTCTGGGGAAGGGTTGGCTATGCTATGGCCTAACACAGCTCCAGCTGTGTGGCCTCGTGACCCGGGCATGTTAGGCTAGGCTCCATTGGCGATATCTTATAACCCAGGCATGGTCTGCTAGGCTAACTTTTAACATAGCTCCAGCACCGAGGGCTTATAACCAAGGAAGGTTATGCTACTTTTGAGAAATTTTAACCTTGGCGGACCAGGCTGGGCTAAGGCCTAACACAGGAATCATCCAGCAACATGGATACAGAGAGAGAGAGAGAGAGAGAGAGAGAACGGGAAAGTAACAAAACAACGTTCCGTCGGGCCACGAAAACAGAAAAGAAAAAAAGAAAAAAAAAAACATCAGGAAGTAACGTCAACAAACAATACTGGCGGCCAAAATTCCTGGCTACCAAATCCCTCAACGGCCAAGGTAAAAACCATTTTCGCTGGCCGAACGGAGTGGAGCGCTCTCACCCAACCACACACCTCTCTCTCTCTCTACCACATACCACATACCACACACACACTCCCTCTCCTCTCCCCAGCCATCTTTTTTTATAATGCTTTTCTACGCATCTGTATTGTTCCCTCCCTTTTTTTTTTTTTTTTTACAGCGGACTGAAAGCAAAAAGAAAGAAAGAAAGAAAGAAAATGAAAATTGGCCACAGAGTTGATGATGAAAATCCCATTTTACAGCAAAATGAATGCAAGCAACCCATTCCCCCATCCCCCACCATCACCACCACCACCTACCACTTCCCCTAACCTGAAATCCTC